>NC_051234.1:13552129-13852129 GCF_015220715.1 Pygocentrus nattereri | reverse complement strand
GACTGATAACTGACCATCATTAGTTGAATCAAGGATGCATAACAGCAAAATATTAATTATAAATATGGATAGTTTCGGTTCTGAAATTTTATTGACTAAGCCATGTTCAAATCTGTCACACAAATACTTCTGAGCAACCATCTAGACAATTCTGTATAAATTAGGGATGCACCGGTACCACTATTCCCTTCCAATATCAATACCCGAATCTTAAGTATCGGCCGATACCGTGCACCAATACTAGCTCTATCTAACTTCACTAGCTTAAAGGTCCTGTCTAAGCATTTATACTATATGCTTAAGAAAAGCCATTTTTGTTTATTTACTATATATAATAAGCACTTACTCAGTAACATATGCACAACAGAAACTGCTTTGGGGTATCGGCTGCGTACTGCGTTTAAGTGCCATATCAGCACAACCCTAGTACAAATGTACTAAAGAATTAACAAGTGTTCCTTCTAAGGTATTAGCAAGGCATTAAAAAGTGTATGGACAGCGGTACGACTGTACTGAGCAGTACACTCATTGAGAGGGTCAGGCATAACCATGTATATGAAGAGCCTAAGAACCCAAGGGCCTGACAATTATAATATGCTAAAGCTTATATTATCAACGACTACAGGGTAAAGAAATGACAGGGGTAAGATGAGGTTCTGAAAGTTCAACAGTTTAACTTTTAAAAGTTATATTTACCACTCTTTACTAGCCAAAGTTAAAATAAACATAAATGTCAACACCTCAGTAGCTTGGCAGCATCCACCACATCCTTCTCTAATAATTTTGCACAACCATGTGTGCTTTTCTCACAATATCGTGAATCACACCTTTTCTCATAAGCATGGATATTTTGCCTTACAGACATTCACTCTTGATATGGTACATCACTGCAGCACATTTCATTTTTAGTAGGCCTATCTAGTGGAACCAATTGCCTAGTGCACTTAATGGCTTTAATAGCATTGGTTGAACAATTGTTTATTTCTCAGCTAACAGTTTATTGGTAATTCATTTATGTCCCTAGGTAGATGTTTATTTTTCAGTTTTGCACTGGAGCTACAGGGCTAATGTAGATAACAAGTTTGAATGTCAAACAGTGTAATTTTACTCAATATTTAGAAAGTTCAAAGATAATTGGTCATGCAACATAATTAAAACCTCACAACTAAAGCATTCCGAAAGCCCTCTTGCAGAACACAGACTAACTCACCCTTCGAGACGGACATCAGGTAGTGTCCGATTGAGTGCGATCATCTCACTGGCCATCAGGTTGAACTGGTTGATCTTAAACATCTCCTTCATCTTCTCCTGGTGCTCTTTAGGAATTATTACTGGTTTCCCCATTTCTCCCGGCCCATCGTGAGGCCTCGGGACCACCTCTGGAACAAACACACACACGGTCATGATTGAGAGGCTTCGATATCAGTTCATTTTATGCAACACATTCCAATTATTTCTGAATAATTCTACACACTGCATTTCATGGACATTACATTATGTAGCAAATGTACATTAAAAACATGTATCATTAGATCTCCTTAAGGCCAATCTAAAAGCGAACATGAAGTACAAATATTGAGATATATTGTGTCTGTTAGGAAAAAGTAAGAATATTTAATATAAAATATATACAAAAATTTAAAATAGTCATTAAGATTTAAAAAATCAAATAGTAAATCAAGCTTTTTGATATGAAAATGTGCTTCCCTCAAAAGGTAGACAATAAACAATAGACAATAAACAATAAACAAAGCCCAGTTAAATCTTCCTCAAAGCATCGCAGCGACAACATCAATAAATATCAAGCTTCATTTCTTACTCTTTTTACATACATTTAAAGGAGTAAAGATAAACAGGTTGTTGTTTTTTTAATAAGTTACACAGTGATGTTAGGTCAAGGCAGTTTTTTCTGTGTAAATTTCAAGCCGCATATCAATTTTTGGCTTTTGGGATCTGGTTCTGGAGTTAATGTAATGCATTTTTAGAAAGATACTGCTCAGAGTTTTAAGCAGTGCTGGAAGCCACTGTCTAAGAAGGGTCTGGCTGCAGCCATGCACTCTTCACCCTAACATGCACTGCCAGCCTACTGATGACATCTCTGCACACTCTGCCACGACAGCGCTTTTGTCAGTTTTAAGGGAAAACAGCGAACCATGTACTGCTGGGCAACAAGAGCTACACTGAATGTATATTAGCATTGCAGTATTGATAATAAGACAATTAAATATTGAAACTTTCCAAATAAAACCTGGCATGACGTTAAGACATGAATATCAGGTTTATTCAAAGAAAAAACAAAATGGCTACCGCTTAAACTCATGAAAGCCATACTAAAGACGATCAGAACTGGTTATCAAAAACTGTAATATTTAATTTAAATTGCAATTATTAAGGATTTTATGAGGTTGTCAAAGTAGAACAGATTACTTTTATTGTCTCGCATCGTTGTCATAACCTTGAACCGTGAAACAATGTTCATAACTTTCTTAGGAATTACATTACCAACAATGTTGTGGGCACCAAAACAGTACATTCAAAACATAGTAGCAGCCAAAAGTTACCGTTCCATTGGGCAGCTTTTAGCTAGTGCTTTTGCCAATGTGGCAGAGAATGCATGCGTGATGTCACTGGGGCTGAGAGCGCATCTGGCTGAGAGTGCATGTCTGCAGCCAGACTCTATTGCATTGTCTAGCGACACACACCTTTATTAAAAAGAACTTTTTTTGTTTGGGGGTGGGGGGTATTTTGTGAATATTTTCTAATAATGCCTTACAAATCTGAATATCAAATTTGACTGAAATTCTCATCTCTGGTGTCTGAGTCAGACCTGAAGCTCCACTGTTATCAGATTACTGACAGAACATCCTGTTCTTCCTGTGTGATTGCATAGTTATCTAAAAAAATTATTCATCTCAATTTCACCTGAGTTCATAGAGCCACTGCTGTGGAATTAGCCCTCCTTCTTGAGGGACGTTTTGTTCCAATGAATCACATCCATATAGAGTTTGATAGAAAAATGAGACTGGGATTCAAACAGGATATGTGTGCGTGAGGAAAATGGCTCCCCAGCGCAGAGTTCGTTGGTGGCACCATGACCACAGTATGGACTAGACCCAGGAAATCAGCAAACGTAAAGAAATAGTTCAGTAAAGAAATCATTTGAACACATTTCCTTTACTCCAAACGGAGCTAATCAGTCAAAAAACGTTTGGTGAAAAAAGAAGAAAATTGCAGACTTTGTGTAATTAAGATTTTTTTTTTTGCCAAAGTTTTGAGATTAAATCTTTTAACTGAGACATAAAAATAAATCTAATCTACTTGTGGAAGGTCAAACTCATTCAATCTGCAATATCCTACTAACTATAAAATCCTTTTCACACTATAAATAAAATGAACAGAAAAACATCCTTAATGAAAGTTATTGGAACAAGATCTTGTTCTAGGTTTAGTTTAGTTTCAAGTTTATCTGCCATTTGCACAACATGTCAGGACATTTATGCATTGAAATTGTTGTGGTGAGGATCAGATAATCACTCTACAGAAAGTTAAAAAAAAAAAAGAATTATATATATATATATATATATATATATATATATATATATATATATATATATATATATATATATATAAAATATTTCTGTTAGTCCATTTATGAAATTTGTAATAATAGTGTGTACAGTGTATTGCTGGTGGGGATACAATGCCAAGTCAGAATGATACAACGCCAAGTCAGAATGTTTTTAGTGCCCAGTGACTGTGTCCGACTGCCACGGTGTCAGAAACCCTAGTTCGCTGCCAGCTTGAGGCATTAGTTCATTATGCACTGCTGGTATCAGATGTTGGTATCCGTGCATTTTTATGATATTGAGACAAGTATATAAGCACGTATTGGGCTGATGCCTGATACCAGATACCAATACCAGTATTAATTATGGGTGGGAATCTCTTGGCACCTGATGATTCGAGTCAATTACGATTCAGAATGCCTCGATGCGATTATAAAACGATTATCAATGCATCTTTTTTTCTACACAGGATCTCTTTTTTTCTCATTGTGTGATGACTTGGTACTTTTAAAGCAAAGCATTTGTAATGATCTATAATGAATTTTCTTCCAATATATTTTATTAATAAATCATTTGGAAGTGATGTGGTAAGTGAACTGGAAGGCTCTCATTCACTGCTCTTGTTTGGAGCACATGAGACGCTGCCGTCTTATGTGTTCATGCAGCATATTACAGCTGTCCTGCCTGTTTTGTTTAGTGATTGTTTAACTCTGGATTTGGTTGTGTTGTAGAGAGTCAGGGGTCACTGTGTCAGTAAAATATCTGTGAGACGGGACGTGAGCAACACAGCACGAAAGCCCCGTTTCTCAACGAGACCGCAGGTCACTTAGCAACACAGTCTCTCCTGGGTAGCAGTGAAAAGGCAGAGAGAGATTTAGCTCAGACGAACATTTGGAGACTGTACTTTAGGCTATGTTTACACAACAGGTAAAAGGCCCAAATCTGATTTTCTCACCAATTTCTGATTTTTTTCATGCTTCATGTGTCATGCTTGTCCAGAGGTAAACAGTCATGATGACTAGCAAACGCCTGACGCTCCCAGAGCTTTCAGTGTTGTCTTCTCCAGCATCAAAGGAGCGATTATGAAGTTCCAGTGGTTGACAGCTTAGCTCATCACCCAGAATGTGTTCGAGTTCGCTGTAAAAAGGACGTGTTATTCGGCCACTTCCTTGGTCCGCGACACTGCAGCCTCGGGCTCCTCTACCCGTTTCGTTCGAAACCTCTTCAAACTCAAGAGCGGCTGAGGTGAATTTTTACTCTTTTCTTAACAGAAACATCAGCCTAAATGTTTGAGTCTCAGCAGTGCGAAATTATGACGAATGTCGAGTTGGACTGATGAATCGCATGAATTCCGATTTGGCTGTTTCATTGCTGCAGATCGGATACGGATTGGATTTCAGTACCACATATGAAAGCGTCTCAAATCGGAATTGAAAATGTCAGATTCAGTGCGTTTTTTGCTGTTCACACTGCCACACAAATGACACATCTGTGTCGCATGTGAGGAAAAAGATCAGATTTCGGCCACTTTTACCTGCTGTGTAAATATAACCTTATTTATGGTACACAGCTGGATCTTAAAACCAACGGCAATTTCAAGAATGATCAAGAAGAGCCCTTAGCCGCGAGTGTGTGATTGCGATTGTGTGTGTGTTGTACTGGGCTTTGATGGTTAATAAAGCCAAAAGCATGCTTTAGTGAGATTAAGGTCAGATTTACAGCAGCCAGAAAGCGATTACATCAGCTTTAGCATGTAAACATCTCCCCTCTTACTGCTCCATGTGTGTGTATATGTTTGTGCAGGTGTGTGTGAGCAAGTTAGAAGGCAACATTGTTCTGTCTGTCCTAAGCAGTGGCAATTGACTTTATTGTAGGGGACACACAAATACATGCACAGCAGGACACAAGAACTGATGACATTTGTTCTGGGGACAAAGCAGAAATGTCTTGTCTCAGGTGAACACTGACAAAACTTCATCCAAAGCTGCTTTCCCCGTCCTTGTGGACCCTTGGGCAGTTTGTACTTTTATTCTATTTTAGTTCTGGGTACATTTAAGCCTGGTACAGAAGCTCCATTAGCTGACTCAGGCATGTTTGAAGATGAAATAGAAGGCAAATATGGTCCTCCTGGGGCTACTTCAGATCTGAACTGACCACTGAGAGTCAGCAATTCTCCATCAGGTCAAAGGTCCCTGGCATGTCAAAGAAAAGCAGGAAAGTGAGTGACATAGTCGGAAACTTTAACAGGATCACATTATTTATTTGCTAAGTACTCAGGATGTAATTTCAATACACACTGAAATGACCTCCTTAAAATCAGCCAGACCCTAATTTATACAACTGCATTATACATGTTGCATTATGGTATGTGTAGGCTTCTTTGAGTCATTCATCTCCTGTTACAACATTTATCCCCTATTACCTTGACATTTTTGTCTGTTTCCGGGTTCAACACACTTAGACCAGGCATGTGTTCGTTTACAGCATGGAGTAAGTTAGTAGATTAAAGGTCGATTTGCTTTAACTAGCCCCATCTGCCCTGAGGCCCGTGTGTTTTCATTCGTTACTGTTCATCCCCCACATGGGTTCTGGATCCAAAAGAGTCACTGATATCCCTCTGTGCTTAGAAAGCAGAATAATAACTCTTCCAATTCCAACAGTTTTACTCCAAAGGAAAGGTGTGTTGAAAGTGGAGATTAATACTGATATTCAAGCACCTGTAAAATATTCAGTTAACCTCTGGGAAGATAAAAAAAGGAAGATTTTCACCTAACTTTCACAAACAAGGGATTTCAATGATGCTAGGAGGGTAAAAAAAATCTGTAAAAAAAAATCTAACAGCTGACAGAGGTGTATATTTAAAAACATGGTGTCTAACTATTTCTCACTGTACTTGAGTTTGAAGAAGTGCCTTATATGAGCTTATAAGCGTACTTAGAGTACTTAGCCTACCTACAGCTGCACTACCCCAGTCATGTCCTTAACTATCCATCCTTGGCAACATGCACATATTAAGGCACTCTTTGTTTCATTGTAGCAAAGTATGACATTGTCTTTGTCCAAACAAAAACACATCTCTGATCCAAACGTTTTTGATATTGCTAATTAATGTAAAGTGGTTCACTTTGGAGCGCTTCCATTTGTCCATTCATCATGAAATTTTCACACAATGTAAAGCACAGCCACTGAGTTCAAACTGAAAAAGAAAAAAAAATCTAATAAAAATGAACAAAAATGAAGATATATTTTTTGGCGATGATATACCACCATATTATTGTCATAACACTGTTCACTGTGCCAATGATGGCTGCGACAGCTCATACAGCCATAGACTTAGAGATTTTTCCAATCTAACTATTTCTGTCTAGATGTCATGTGCATTGACTAGACAACAAATGCTGTTAGGAGAACACTAGAAAGTTAGCAGGGCTTACGCAGCTTAAGCTAAAGACACCGATTAACCCCATCAAACATAGTTAGTACTGATTCTTGTGATCCTGGCAACGTTTGATGGTGTAGTAGAAAGTACAAATAAGGACAAATACTCAAATGATTCTAGAGATTTGTATGTTTTTAGCCCTGGTAATGTGTATACTGATACAGTATTTAAAAGGTAGTAGTTCAAATGTCTGGATATGTTATCGCAGGCAATAATGCATAATCGGGACTAAAGATATCTTATCGACTTAGTACGGAATCAACACGTACAATTAAACAGACTTTATTCTTAATAGCTTGATTTGGAAGCCATAGCCGACCCTGACTGCTCATACAATACGCTGACAGAATGTCAACAACATGGCTGTGGGGGGCTTTTTCACATTCTGCGAATACTATCTACACTTAAATCACTATTAGAGTATTTGTTTATCTCATCATGTGAACTCAAGGCCAATAAACATGTAAAACAGTGTAAAATGTGACAGTGTTACTCATATTTCTAAGTATGTATATCGTATTACACTTTGCTACTATGAAACACAAGTGGGTGTACTGCCAAGGATGCCCTGGGCCCAATTCACAATAGAGTCTCAAGAAAAAAAATCATCAAAAACAAAATGATATGATGATAAACTACATGTGAAAAAACCTGAGATAAATAACTTTTGTGACCGTCTTGAAAAAATATGTTCTTTAGTATTTTCTTACCCTTACAACAGCCTCACACGTCTTAGACTTGTCAGGGTAAACATCAGAAACTTCTAATGAGTTTCACAAAATTCAACTGCAAAAATAAACCAAAGAGGATTTCTCCTGTTGGTGATTTCTTTGATCATCACCTCTAGTTTTTATTTGTCAAATTCTTTGAACGTTTGGTTTTTCTCCGGAGCTTTGGAGCTGTGATTAAACTGAGTAATGCGTTAATGGAAGTATGCTATAACTTGTAATCTGTAAAATGTAATATGACTATGATGGTATACATGACAAGTAACCTTTTTTTTTGCTACAATTGTCATTTCTTGACATGAAAACAAAAAAAAATGTCAGAAGTGCAAAATCACAGCTTTCAAAACAAAATGTAAACTGAATGTAAATGCAATTCACTCTGATGTAATTAAATAGTATAGCAAAAGTGCAATAAAAACCTGACCTAGGGGTCAACTAACCTTAACTTTACTCAATAAAGCTCACACCGCTCATATTGTTCCTGGGTGCTTTAGAGATTTATTCTTCTGCACTGTGCTGCAGAATCACCCTAAGCCTGACTTTGAGGGCCTGAGGCAGCCAGAAATACACTGTTTCAATCAGCTGCAGTGTTTTACAAAGCTAGGAATAATATGTCACCTTGCATTTCAGGTTAGATTACCACAGACAGAATCATCGCAGAGAGAAATCCCATGGCTGGTTGAAACAAGAACAATCATGACTACATGCGCACAAGGGATTTAGCGCAATCAGCAGAACACAACAGCTACACGAATGCAACAAATCCAGCCGCCACCCATTTTTCCACAGAAGCCTATCTAGCGTGACAATGTGACACTAAGGCCTATCAGCAAACAAATCCCAAAAGCACCAAACGAATATATCTGTATTCCTTTTAAAGTGGGATGTTTGAGAACACCTGTTAAATTCACACAGCAAATTAACACACGCCACCCATTAAATGCAGGCAAATTTTTATACTAAGGTAGTAGATTAGCTTTACCCACCAGACACAGGTTACCTAACAAACTAAATCAACTCAGGCTAATGCTAACATTAGTGAAAGCACAGACACAGCACTGCAAGCGAGATGAACCATATAGACAAAAGTTTGATGTGATATTAACTTTACATGTATTTTTAGGCCTTACTGTCGTATTCCAAGTAAAAACAACTTGTGGGCCATGGCCCCCCAGCAGGTTGTGGTGAGACTGGCAGGGGGCCGTTGGCAGCTTTTTAAAGTTTACTGCATTTCATAGACATTTATTCAAGCACACATGAATCATTCTACCAAAACAGGTTCAAAGAGTTTTTTGGACGTTCAACTTGGACTCTTTTTGCTTTGAGTAACCCTTAATTATGATATTTTGAGTACCTTAATCATGTTTATTTTATTAAAATAAATGACTGAACATTCCATTCTGTCACTATCAAAACAACAATGATGCCTCCAAAACATTCAGTAGTGATCATTTTAGCTCATTTGAGCATAATTCAAAAAATGCAAGCCAGTACATGACTAGCAAACAGTTTTGAACAGTTGGCCAAATACAAAATAATAATTATTTTAGCTAAAAAAAGAAAATGTGCTTCAAACGTAATCCCCTGAGGTTTGCTACTGGGACTTTGACTGGAACAGTGTTTTATGTTAGATGAAATGAATATTAGAGGTGGATTTGGTTTAAAAAGGAAAGCTACACTGAAAAGAACATGATGCCTATCGTTCAATGTCATCTGTGATGTTATGGGGCTGTTTTTCCTTCAAAGGCTATGGGAACCTGGGAAATGGGTTTTAATTGGATTTTCTCTTGCTAAACTTTTTTTGTTTTTGTTTTTGTAAATATGACTATTTGTAAAATTGCTTTTCTTTTTTTTTTAAAATAAAACAGTCATAAGCAAAAGTGTGGACATATTTTGCTGACTTTCTAAATGAAAATAAACGTAAATACTGCATTCTTCTGCAAATTTTAGCAGAACATTTCTAATTATTTTCTGGGTATAACATGAACAACATTTTATTGCAGAAGTGTGTTCTCTGTAGAGGATTTGTTAACTTATTTTCCCTTAGAAAATCAACAAAACATGTAATTTGGCCCAGGGTGTCTGCATATGAGTGAACAGAATCTTAAATATTTAATGTTAATTACGATCAAACTAATAACTCCCCTTTTTTCCTTTTGAAATCATAATGGGCTGATTAATTATAGAAATAATCATTAGTTGCAGGCCTATTTAAATGTAAGGCAACTTACCCGAGACACATTCTGCCTCGTAGCAATAATAGCAGTAGTTGAAATAGCAGTACTAGAAGCAAACTAGCAATAGTAGCAGTGCTAGTAGTAGTAGCACAAATAGCAGTGACAGAACTACTAGCACTAGCAGTAGTAGCAGTTGCTGAAGTATCAGTGACAGCAGCAGCAGCAGCACAGGTAACAGCAGCAGATGTAGCAGTATCAGTAGTAGCAGTAGTAGTAATAGCAGCAGCAGCACCAGCAGTAGTAATAGCAGTAGCAGTAGTGGTAGTACCAGTAGGAGCACTAGTAGTAACAGTAGCAGTATTGTTAGTGGTACCAGTAGAAGTAGTAGCAGCAGCAGTAGCAGTAGCAGTGTGGTAGTAGTATGATGTATAATTTTTTATTAACAAAAATCAAAACAAAAAATTTGGACACCAACTTGACACTGTGGCAAGTAGACCAACAATTTATTAATTACTCCCCTGCCTGTTCATATGGGTACATCCCCTCAGAACAGAAGATCATTTAGGTCATGCCATCAGATTACATCCAAGTTCTTTTCTCACATACACTCTCACATACACACAAAATCAATAGCACTCCCTTTATTTTGGGCATTGTTTCCACACACACACAGTGTTTGATACTGGTTCATATTATATTTCACCTTATCAGGCGTGCACAGCCTGTGGCAGACAGAGACCCTGAAAGAACAGATCAACGGCAGAATTATGAGGGCAGAAAAAAAAACAAGCAAGAGTGTAAAATATGCCTCCCAGGAGAGGAGCATATTACCACCAACAGAACTCAACAATTAGCATCAGAAAAGCCTCCAAGGGTAAATACCTTAAAGACTATTTATTGCCTCGAAATGCTGAAAGTTGTTCTAATACACTGTGCATGTGTGTGTCTGTATATGTATGTGAATATACACTACCAGTCAAAAGTTTAGAACACACTCATTTTCCAGGCTTATGGATGTTTACAAAGTTTGTACTACACAATTTACAATTAAAGCATAAAACAAATAAACAACTGGAGCTAAAAAAACAAATAATTAAATCATTTTCTGGACCATATCGCAAATATTGATAATATCTTCAGGTTAGAGTTAACTTAGGCAAGCTAAAGTGCCAAAACATGTTCAAATTTATTTTCAATTCCATTCAAGTAAAGTAAATTAAAGAGGAATCCAACTCTGAATCCAGCAAAAGTCTCAGTTCATCACATTTTCTCTACCATGATTGACAGTTGGTGAGGAACATCCCCTTTCCCTTACTCAACGTCAAACAAAACCCTGTGTGATGAACCTTAATTATAATTTTTCATTCATAAGGCCATATTCCATTTTTCAGGAGTCCACTGGCGGCGCTGCATGGCTCAGGAAAACCTCTCTTTTTTGCCAATGTAGCAATGGTTTTCTTACTGCCACTTGATCTCTTCACGGATGAAACTGAGACATGCTAACTTCGACCAGGGTTAAGTTATTGTCCTGTGAGTCAAGCTGCTAACTCTCAGAAACCTCTTCTAAATCTCTTGGGTTTTGGGTCTGCTAGACCTATTCATCAGTTTCTTCCATTTCAGTTTCTAAGTGCCAACCGATTGTGTAGTGAATGGTAATCACGGACACCTTGGTTTCCTTTGCAATTTCACTGACGAAATGGTCTGGCTGTTTGCCGTTTCCAATTGCCTTTTTCTCATCATTACAATAAAAACATACTACATCCTGCTAAACAATATTGTCCAAATACTGCCCTGAGATTGTTGTAACTCTGTTCTAACACTGCCTTTATAAAGACAGAGGGCTGAACCAATGACTTGTTCCCTAAAAAAGCCCTTTTTAACTCTGAAATTTACATTATTTTTCCGTTCTCAGGCTTTTAAAACCTCTGACAGTTTACCACTTATTTTTGTACCATTGTATGTTATTCACTGGACTTAAACTACTTATATATCAATAAAAACTGGAAAAATGGGGGTAGTTTGTATTGAGTGGCCACTTTATAAGAAGCATCTATCATGTGGGTCCACTATAAAGTGCCAAATTACAGACTGTAGTCCATCAGTTGTAATTCAATGTTTATCATCCAGCCTCCCCTATTCATTACCACTGACCACTGTAGATCAGATATTATTTGGAAGGTGTTGCTTGGTACATGAAGACCTAAGCCTCCTGTAAGGCTGCTCCAGAGCTTCCTATTCTATTGGCAATGCTTTTTTATAGAGATTACACAAGCAGTGTGTAACTGAAAGTCTGTGCCAGCAAAGCAGTAGTGAAAGAAAGAGGTCAAGTAGCTAAATTCACAGCTCACAGAAGGAGATACTTCTGGACATATAAAGTGGCATATGTGTGTTTGTGTAAGTATATACACACCGTCTCTCCCCGGAAGCCCCCTCTCTTTCTTATCATCACACTTGTTGCACTCGCTGAAGTAGAGGAGGATGAACATGTCCAGCATCACCCACACCAGAGAGGTAGCCAGCACTACCTTACAGTACGCAAACTTCCTCATCTTCACACCTGCAACACAGAAAGAGAAGGTGTCATACACATCCACGAAACATGCACATACACACTCTTGCTTATCTTCGTACCAGTAAAACAGCACTGAAATTCAGGCAAGACATTAGTAATGTCAGATGTAAGTCTATATAACACGTTCGTTCAGAGATGGGACTACTTCTACAGAGGAAAGAATCTCTGGTAATAGGTAGGGTCTGACGGACATGTTTAAATGAACGCTATTACATGATATTCTAAAGATGCTAAAGATTGGGTTTTGATATGTTTTACAAGTTTTGGTTATTCAAACCATGATGGAGTTTTGTGTTTTACTGCAGTAGTTTGTATTGTTGTGAAAGAGAAAACAGTTTGGCAGGAAGAAATATGAAATACATCTACAAAAAATACAAACATCTAAGACTTAAAGAACAATTCATTTGACAATGAAAATGTCGCTGAAGAGCACAGACATATTCAAACAGTTTGAGCCGCACCAGATCACTGGGGGGGTTCTACAGGAGACATTAGACAAGCAGCTTTTAGTCACAGTTCATGTTAAGAGAGGGTACAATCTTCAAGAACTTCACTACAGACTGATACAACTCAAAAATACGACCACTTGATATACAGAACCATGCAAAACAACAGAAGCAGAAAGTCCCTGCAAGCTTGCCAAAGCCATCTGGTTCATCATATGCTTCAGGTTTTGAAATGAGAAAGGAAAAAAAATTATAAACACAACCAACAGAGAAAAAGCGTAAAGTATAGCAAAAAAAATTATGTCAAGTTTAGTGAAGTCTAT
Source organism: Pygocentrus nattereri (assembly GCF_015220715.1). Classification (NCBI taxonomy): domain Eukaryota; kingdom Metazoa; phylum Chordata; class Actinopteri; order Characiformes; family Serrasalmidae; genus Pygocentrus; species Pygocentrus nattereri. The sequence goes on along the minus strand of NC_051234.1, from coordinate 13,838,878 downwards.
TTTGTGCTGATTTTAATTTACTCAGTTTTGTCCTACTAAATGCAAATTTCTATAAATAACAAATTGCCAGTAGAAAGTTCTTTGTTTAGTAAATTAACAAAGTAGTTAAGTTTTTAGCTAAATGTGTCTTGAATTTCAGTTTTGGTTTCAGCCATAGTAATTATCGGTGATTTCTTTGCCAAAACCAATAAAACTGCTGTTTGTCAATATAACTAATATTGGGCTCTACTGTTATCTTTAAATTTACTAACGTCTTTTATCCTTGGGTCAGTACGACCCAAGCAGTGTAAATCTCAAGCAAATATCAAAGTTCTGGTGGAAATTACATTCCCCCTCCCCTACAAAGTGTGAATCAGTGGGTCTCGCACTGTTAGTTTAGGGACCCTAAAGTGGGAGGAAGTTGTTTGAAAATTTAAATTCTGTCATTATGACCTCAATGTCACCCAAACAACCAAAACAAGTGTGTGTAAAATGCTGATATTTCTTATGTATTAGACAGCTAAAACAGCCTGGGTCAAACAGATTCAAAGAACTCCATTGATGTGTACATGTTTGTTTACCCAGCTGTCCCTACCAAAATAAGGAAAAGGAAGTCATTAAATATGAAGCACGCTATTATCTCAATCATTTATTTGGAAGCATTAAACACTGAATGGGGTCAAACTGACCCCAAAGAGTATAGGCTGGTTAAGCTACCAGTGTAGCAGCAACACAAACTGCGAGTCTACAGCTATGGAACACAGAACTCAGAGGCAGGAGCCCTAATGTACCTAAATGCTAGAATAAAAATATCATAATACAGTCTCTCAGGTCTGCCTCATCATTCAATAAATTGTAGCAGATTAGAATTTGCATTACATAATATTTAACAGCTGGATTCTAAGTGAATTTTGAGTCAAGTATTCTGTTCTTCTGTAAATAAAGGAAACCTGTCACAACTATTGTCCAGATAATCAACAGTATGACACACAGAGATTACATTGAAACACACTGTGATATTCCAGAAAAACTCCCCGCAATAGTCTTCTAACCTAAGTCACACATCAATTAAATGATTAAGAGTGATTAATAATGACTGGTCAAACAATACAATGTGACCTTTGCCCTGAGGGAGGGCTAAAATCTGCCTGCCTTCATTCTGTCACATTTTGCCAATAATGAACTGTGCAAGTATAATTAATCACGCTAATTAACCTGTGCATTGAGAGTGATGAAAAAAGAAGGAAGAAAAAAGAAAAAGAAGGAATATGGAGCCAAGGTTAGAGAGACATTTGAGCAGCCATGTATGTGAGGATCTGATAAAAGAAACTTGACAGGATCTTTACGCTATGTAGCGAACACACACACACACACACACACACACACACACACTCACACACTCACTCACATGCATGCGTGTTCAGGAGACCTGAATGAAGTGAAAAAAGTGAAGGAAAAAAGAAAGTAGCTCTGCTGTACATCATGGCCTGTCCTTTTCTTTTTCTCTCCAAATCCATTCTGCTTTGTGTGTGAGTGTACTACACCTATTTCTTTCTCTGATGTGTGTAGGAGTCAGGTTGTCTTCTAGGCTGCCACTGTCAGAATACAAAGCTAAAAGTTCCCTCCTCTTCTCGTCTACACTCTCTCTCTCTGTCTCTATTCTCTCTCGTTCACTCCTGAGAGCGACACTGAGGACACTCCTGCCAAACTTCACTCACAGCCTCTCTTCCTAAGCCTACAGAGTGCTTTCAAGTGTATGTGTGTGTGTGTGTATTGTGCTGCTTCTCTTTGTAGTGTGTGAAGAAAACACAATACACTCTGCTGTGTAGCTCACAGAGACATTTTTGGAAAAAGAGAAGATTTGGAAGGAGAGTAAGAGCAAAGGATCCTGGGAAGTCCAGCCCTAGTCCTTCTCTCTCTCTCTCTCTCTCTCTCTCTCTCTCTCTCTCTCTCTCTACCATACAGAGATTTATGTAGCAGAATCAGAGCAAACTGCCACAACCAGTATTCTCAGCTGCTAAGCCAATTCAGGCCAGAGCCGAACGTCAATGACAGTAACGTGACTGTGACTGACAACATGACAACACCACATGACCTTCACTGAGAAAATCTTATATAAACTAAAATGCACATTCAGTCAGAATATAAAAGCGAGTGAAAAGAAAGAAAAAACTAAATAAGAAAGAGGTACATGCAGTGTGACATAAAAAATACAAAACCAAAGTAGGAGAGACGGAAAGAAAGAAGTAAAACAAAGGGAAAAAAGAAAGCTAAAAGATGTGAAACAGAAAGAACAAAAGAGGGGAAGGAAGAATGAAAGAGTGAAAGGAAAGAGCAAAAGAACGAAAGAGAGAGAGCGAGACAGATACAGAAGGAGAAAGCATGCGTATGTGTGGAGGTTATGACTGGCACAGTGAGAAATGCCACCGTCCTGGTGGCCCTCGTCCATCACCGCAGCAACACCAGAGGCTCTTGCCCACTTCAGCCTGACCAAACATTCATCACCTTGACAACACCCATACACGCACACACACCTGTGGGCACAAGCCTGTGGGATGTACAAACACATTAAATCTCATACACACACACACACACACACACACACAGAGTAGAGATTTATAATTTCAGATTTATTGCTATTGAGATGGAATCTGTCCTGCAACAAGTGTCAAGTGTTAGACCAAATGCACAAAATGCATTTACTGAACTGATTGGATCTGTTCCGACCCGTCTTTAGAATTCAGCCTTCAAGAAGGCACTAGTTATTACTGCTATTTTGCTACACTGTTCAAATGTAAAATGTTAACTGATTCATTACTTAGATATGATTCCTATTCAGGGTCAGATCAGTAGAAAGCAAGAGTGGTTGAAATCAAGTCCATTCCTTGGACAAAGAGTTTTAATCTTCATACTGATTCATGTACTACGAAGAAATGACTGAGAAAAAGCATTACTACATACAGTGCATTGCTCAAACCAGAATAGTAAAATATACACAAACACTCAATCTATTAATAGTTGCCTATAAAGAAAGCTTAAAATTACAGAAACCTGCATTTGTAGTATGTAATCACTGTCAAAGTTTTAAAACATTAAACTATGCACATCCCAGGTCGTACAGTCTATAAAGCTAAGCAGCAGCCCTTTTTGAATAATTAGGTTTTGTGATGTTACAAAAGTCAACACATTTACATATACCCACCTATTCAGCCTACAGCAGTTTAGCCCTGCCTGTTCAAAACGAAATTATAAGGAGGGCTTTAATTCAGACTGCTTTTTGAATAAAGCTCAACACAGGACAGCCAATCAAGATAGAGGTCATGCACACGCATCATACTTAAAAATACAGCTTCAGAAACAGCCTGTTTTGATTCTAAGCAATAAACATAGGTAGGAAAATGATGATGTAAAAATTAAATTTGACCATTTATAATAAATTCACCCATGCAAACATCATAATACGATAAAAAAAATCCAATACAAATGTAGGATATGGACCAACTGTAGCAGCCAAGATGAGAAGATAATAAAATCTGCACAATTTTGACCAAAAAAAGGACAATTTCCAGTATTTATGCCACTGCATTTATTAATCATGATCACAATCTTTTCATGAAAATGTACACTGACTTAAGAGCAATTTAATCTTTGAAAAATCAAATGTACACAACGTCCCCCCCTAATTAAAATGTAGTTGATCAACATTTGGTGAAAATGTTCTTCTTTAGTTCTGCACTGGAGCTAAAAAGTAATGGAAGCTTATCATATCTAATTAGCATATATTTCTTCCAGCAATTTTGTCATCATTCCTAATCCAAAGACAATACAAGTGGACACTGTGGCAAACACAATGACAGCAGGGGTTAAAGCTTAGTCTTCATTAGGCATGTCATGATCATGTTAACATTAATTTTTTTATTGCTGTGGTTGTGAATTGATACACTCTGTGAATCGAATACAGCTAGATTTCACACAAAAAACATGAAACCAGGAAGGGTTTCAGAGGTCTATTTAACACACTCCACGATACTGGCTGTCGACACTGGAATAAACTGGTTTCTCTAGCCTACCTTGGATGTTTGATTAGCCCAGCTGTTTAAAATGGTGAGACTTCACAGTCAAATACAATATTGATGACAATCATGAGCAAAATCTGTTGGCAGACGCACACAAACAAAGATGTAGGGTCTCGTGCTAGGAAGAACAATTTGGACAAAATATCTAATTGTGATTGGTCTGCTAGCCGAGCTAAGCCAGCTCTATAGCTTAGCCAAAACGCTACTATCCCACAGAACACCACAGAACAGGTTTGTTTTGCGCTTTGTTACTCCGGGCACTTGACTTTTGCTCTTTAAGACATTAGTTTTTATCATCTACTCTTGTATCAGCAGAACACCAGTTAGTCATAATCAGACCTGTACAGTGGGGTGTGGCACTGCTTTGATCTTGCCATGATCTTGAACACCACAAAACAGGTTTTTTCACCCTTCTGTCCCTTCAAAGTGAGTTGCTTGACTTTCTTCTCCTACATTTCAATAACTATCCTCTAAATGTGTCAGTGCCTTAGTTAGCCAAAATCACAACACGTTCTATTGTAAGTGGAGCTGTTATCATACTAACCATAGCTATCATACCGTCATAGCTAGCAGTGCTGTTTTACATTTACCAAATGTTAGGTAGACTGTTGCACATTTGTTGAATGATGGCTGTACCACAGTAACATTTTAAAGGTATGAAACAAGAGGATTCCACCCAACCCTTATACGCAGATGCACACACACACACACACACACACACACACACACACGAATGCCAGGTTCTCCCTCCATTCCACTTTAATCTCCCCATTCATCTTTCTTTACCCTCCTCCCTCTCTCCATTTACACCCACGCTCTCTCTCCCCCTCATCTGATTGGCCCCAATAATTTATCTGCAAACACCAATAAATCTGTGAGTGAAGAGCAAACAGACACACCCACCACTTAATACTATGTATTCATTTGTACAATAAATACTGCCACAGCCTTAGAAGAACATACACATCACATCCTGGACCTGCTCCTTACTACACACACACACACACACCCCAATCACATGCTATTATCATGACTATTTACACTATTTACAACATGAGGGAGGTTTGGAATGGAATGAGGACCATTACCAGCTTCAGGTCCAGCAACAACAGAGGAGTAGAGGGCAGCGTGGATGGGGCCAACAAGCTATATCTGTTCTTTAACAGATTTGACACTGCAGGCTCTGTCCTCCCCCATCCTTACTCCTCTGCTGCCGGTCCTCAGCAGCCCGTTCCACTCACCCCCTCCCCCTCCCGATATCCTGCCCCTCTCCTGTGACAGCCCATCTCACACCTCCACCCCTCCCCCATCCATAACCTCTACAGTGAGTCTCACTGCTGACCAGGTGAAGAGACTCCACACAAACAAGGCTGCAGGCCCTGATGGGCTCCCCCCCAGGGTGCTTAAAGCCTGTGCCTCCCAGCTTTGTGGAGTACTGCAATATGTCTTCAACATGAGCCTGAGTCTCCAGAGGGTCCCTATGATATGGAAGACGTCCTGCATTGTTCCTGTTCCTGTTGAAGACGCCATCATCTACCTGCTCAATCGAGTATACACTCACCTGGATAAGCCAGCCAGCACTGTGAGGGTCATGTTTTTTGACTTCTCCAGTGCATTTAACACCGTCTGGCCTGCTCTTCTGAGTGATAAGCTCACATTGATGTAAGTAGATGCCCCTTTGTATCCTGGATTGTTGACTACCTGACTGGCAGACCACAGTATGTATGCCTGCAGCACTGTGTGTCAGACAGAGTGGTCAGCAACATTGGAGTTCCACAAGGAACTTGTCACCCTCTACACCACGAACTTCAGCTACTGCATAGACACTTGCCACCTTCAGAAGTTTTCTAATGACTCTGCAATAGTTGGATGTATCAACAAGGGTAATGAGGAAGAGTACAGGGTGACGGTGAAGGACTTTGTCGCATGGTGTGAGCGGAACCACCTGCAGCTCAATGTGACAAAGACAAAGGAACTGGTGCTGGACCTGAGGAGGGACAAAGCACCGGTGACCCCTGTGTCCATCAGGGGGGTCAGTGTAGACACTGTGGAGGATTACAAATATCTGGGTGTGTATACTGACAATAAACTGGACTGGGCTAAGAACACTGACACCCTCTACAGGAAGGGCCAATGTCATCTCTATTTTCTGAGGCATCTGAGGTCCTTCAACATCTGGCAGACTATGGTCAGGATCTTCTATGAGTCTGAGGTGGCGAGTGCTATCCTCCATGCTGTTGCATGCTTGAGAAGCAGGCTGAGGGTGGCAGACTTTGTTACGTCCTCTAGGGGTAGGACACACAAAAGGTTTAAGTGAGTGCCCACTCAGCCTCAGACCAAACAAACAATACAAAAACAACTAAGTAGAGCAGATTGTTTTATCATTCTTAACAGCTCTAAAGATTTACCAACTTCTAGAACAAATGACCAAAAAAAAAACAGATTTTTAAAAGCTTCAGGATGACCCCAGGCCAAAACAACAAACAAATCACCTAAAAAAAGAGATATCTAACTTACCCTGAAAACCAAACCAAAGAAAATAAATTACAAAGAAACTACCCTGTCTACTCTTTTCCAAAAACAGAGGCAAAAGTCCCAGGTCCAAGTCAGGTCACCCCTAAGAATCCTGCTACTAAACATCATAACTTTACAACAAGAAATTTGGTCTGTGCTGGTGGGCATCCACTGGAGCAGCACATGTCGGCTCAAATAGGAAAAAGAATCTGTGCAGCTCCCGGACTGCCAGACAAAAGGGCCCTTTGAAATTTCCCGCCATTAGATCTAACCAATAGAAACTGCACAACTGGGCGGAGCAACAAGCAGCCAACTCAGCAGAGCAGCCAATCACCACCAAAACACCTGACCTGAAAACAGAACAGACCTACAAAACACAGAACGTAACAGACGCCAATAGACTCAACAAACTGATCCGCTTAGCCGGTGATGTTGCAGGTGTGGAGCTGGACTTGCTGATGGCAGTGTTGGAGAGGAGGACACTGTCTAAACTGCAGACCATTATGGACAATGGCTCCCACCCACTCTACAACATGGTGATGAGACACAGGAGCTCATTCAGTGCAAGACTCATTCTACCAAAATGCACAACAGAGCGCCACAGGAAGCCATTCTTACCCGTGGCCATCAAACTCTATAAATCCTCCCTCAGTGTGTGACTCACAAAAACTGGTTCATCTGTGCAAAACTCAATACCAAACTGTACTGTTCATGTGTGTAATAATAATTGTGTGCAATAACTCAGAGGTGCAATCATTTGAACTGCCTTATACTAGATGTTTAATATTTATTATCACAGTCACTGCCACTTTACTATATTCATAAGAACTTAAATCTTGTCTACATATTGCAAATTTCTCTTTGTTTTAAATTACTAAAGTGTTTATTCTTTTACATAAATGGTTGTAACTGTAACAAATGCAATTTCCCACAGGAATAATAAAGGATTCTGATTCTAATCAGGCATAACATTATCATATTATGTTAACCACCTCCTTGTTTCTACGCTCATTGTCCATTTTATCAGCTCCACTTACTATATAGGTGCACTTTGTAGTTCCACAGTTACAGACTGTAGTCCATCTGTTTCTCTGCATATTTTGTTAGCCATCTTTTACCCTGTGCTTCAGTGGTCAGGATGCACCCTCACAGAGCAGGTATTTCGGTGGTGGACCATTTTCAGCACAGCAGTAACATTGATGTGATGGTGGTGTGTTTGTGTGCCTTGTGCTGGTCGATGAGACACAGCAGTGCTGCTGGAGTCTTTAAACACTGTGTCCACTCACTGTCCACTCTATTAGCCACTCCTACCACGTCAGTCCACATTGTAGATGTAAAGTCAGAGACGACAGCTCATCTGCTGCTGCTGCACAGTTTGTGTTGGTCATCCTCTAGTCCTTCATTAGTGGTCAGAGGACGCTGCCCTCAGGACACTGTTGGCTGGATATTTATGGTTGGTGGACTATTCTCAGTCCAGCACTGACACTGAGGTGTTCAAAAACTCCAGCAGCACTGCTGTGTCTGATTCATTCAGACCAGCACAATACAGACTAACACACTACCACCACGTCAGCGTTACTGATGGACTACAGTCTGTAACTGTAGAACTACATAGTGCACCTATATAGTAAGTGGAGCTGATAAAATGGACAATGAGCGTAGAAACAAGGAGGTGGTTATAATGAATACACGTGTGTGTGAGAGAGAGAGCAAAAGAGAGAACTAAACAGAGACTCACACTAAGCACTTTATTAGAGACTCCTGCCTTGTGTCTCCTTAGCTGTAGTTAAAGAATGTAGCAGCTATTCAAATTTTAATGTAAAAGTTGTAATATTTTCATAAAATATTCTGGTCTCAGAGGCACCTGAGCATTTTCACTCCGTAATAAGCAGGGGTGTTTGGGGAAGGTAAAACATGATCTTGTTGATTCACAGAACTTTTTTCGTGAGCATTCTGACCAGCTTTAGAACCATCAGATGAGTTTCTGTGGGAGTTTTCATGAATAAAGGCCCAAAAAATGCAAATAATGTTGATTTAAGTGATGCAGTTTGGCAGTGTGTTTGTAATGCAGCACCTCTTGAAAGTTCTCTGGATTACAAATTGTATGATAATGCAGGCACATTTTCCCAATCAGTATTTTTTTTCTCAGCAAACTCGTAACATTAAATAAGAATATGACAAGCTGAAATATAATATTTGCACAAGAATTCAATCTCCACTTTAATATTAACTAGAGCCACCTTTTGCAGCAGTAATGGCTTGAAGTTGTTTGGTACAGGTTTTTGCACACTGTTTTAGCCTAACCGTGTTAGCCTATAGGCTAGTGTTATTGTAGCCTAATATTATTATTATTATTATTAGACTATTAAGCTGTGCTATATTAAAATGCATTTTTTATATAACAACTCTGATGTAACTACAACTTCAAAATCATTATATATTTTGTGCATGGAAAGCTAGAACACAGCATTATCTGTTAAGTAACTGGTGTTACTGAGCAATCCTCCTTGTGTAAATGAGTTGAAACTGCAGTTAATCACCATTATAAAAACATTGTGAACTTTCTATTGTTCTATAGGTTATTGGTTTAAATTAATAGATAAACAGATCAAATAATCTGTAGACGATTCAATTACTGGGGAGGCAATGAAGTTTCAGTGAAAAGGTTTCAGTGAAACATATATACTGAAATATCAGCCAACGAGTTAACAGAACTACCATTTTCTGAATGTACTGTGATAAAAAAAACATAAAATGTGGCCTGTGCAAACTTTGGCACAGTTTACATTTTATACAAATAAATAAAACATTTACAGTAAATAATGTGGAGAGAACTATCATAGTTAAGTTATATTTAAGTTTCTTTATTGTACTTTGAAGAATAATTTAATCCCTTGCTCATGGAGCAAGAAAAGGCCCTAGTATAAGGTACCAGTGCATTGGTTATCCGAGGTTTAGCTGACTCTCTAGCTTTAATGCGAACACATATCTCAAAGACTGGTTTATATCTTACAGGTCTTCTGTATTACTTCAAAGAAAAATCTTGTTCTGGCTGCCATTCTTCCAATGAAAGGCAGTAACTCTGTTAACCTTCCTAGTTTTCTTAGTTTCAATCACCTCCTGTGGAGGTTAAATACTGTTAACCCATGGACTGATTGATACAGTACAGGTGGTGATCTTCCTCACTTTGGGTGCCGTTAAAGAATAATACTACCTATTATGTTTTTTTTATTGCTTTTAGTTTTCAGCACTTTTTGACATATATTTATGGCTTATATTTTTTTAAAGCACACTGAATTTCCTTTGTGTGAGAGGTGCTATATAAATAAACCTGCCTTGCTTTCATCTAGAGGATGTGTTCACTTACTTTCACTTAGAAAAATTCAAACTGGGGGCGTTTAAATGTTTGCACATGACTACACAGTATATCACAATTTTATTATGCAGTAATATAATCATTATGTGATATCCATAGCGTGCAGCCCTGAAAAGGATACAGAAAGCAAGAGAGAGAGGGGGTGGGAGAAGAAGGAAGAGAAGGATCAAAGGGGGGAATGATAGAGTGAGATGGGAAGAAGAAGAGAGATCACTGGCATATTAAACCAAAAGACCCCTTTCACACTGATGGCTGGCAAACAAACAGATGGGCACAGACACACACACACACACACACACACACACACACACACACACACACACACACACACACACACACACACACACACACACACACACACACACACACACACACACACTCTGAGATGCAAGAGGAGAGGGTAATTAACTTTCCTTGGCTGCTGCCGTCTGTTACAGAAAAGTAAATTAAACCCCTACAGCTTCTCTTTCTCCTTGTTTACTCAGTCTATCCATCCATATCTCCCTGTTCTTCTTTGCTCTTCCACCTCTCTCCATGTCTTCCCTCTCAGCAGTCTCTCTCAGACACACTCTGAGCCACAGCAGAGAACAGATACTTGCAGTGGTAATCTCTAGTGGGGAACGGTCCATTCACATCACTTATCTTCACTCTTAGAAACGGCATATCAAACATGCAGAACATTTACATATTCTAACACACTCGAGCAAAACGGGTGAGACGCGAGAGTCTGTTATCTGTCTGTTTGCATAGCGGTCATGCTAATCGTGTTCTAACTACTTCCACATGGGAATTACATAAAATTACATGCAGTGAATTTTTGCATCTGATACGTAAATTAAATATAATGTTGGTGATATTAAACCCCAAATAAATCAGGCATTAAAATACTTTCAGCTTTGTGTCATGGCTGGAGATAATGCATATAGTATATTTGGTCTCTCTGCTTTAAACTAGCAAACTAAACTCACCCAGGAAACAACAGCCTTTCTTCCACCGTAGGGCCCAATGATTCTGAAACTGTGCACAGGGCAGTTTTCTTGACACAGTCACCTAACCGTGCTCAGGGTCACAGAGCCATTGGGTGGGACGACGCTGTTCCCTGATTGGTTCTATGTTTATGTTGGTATAGCAAAAGAAACTGTAAACGGTCTCATGAGTCTCCACCAGCATGGAACGTACGTCAGCATGGGAACCATTTGCCTCTATAGTGGAAAAAGACTGTAGTGTACTAGGCCTATCATAATCGCTGTTGTCAATTATTTAAGCAGAGCACAAATATTTTCCCAAGGTGTGAGCTTTCACAATCATATATTCACTGCACAACAAAAAAACTGTGAACACTGTGTTAATGCAAATAATTGTAAACAAAAGAAAAAAGGAACATATTTCTCAATACGTCATGTTTCTTCCAAAAACAACTGTTTTGTCATATGGCTGGTGCCAACACCTTTAAAAAGGCAGTGGTTTAGTGGAGTAATCTATGTGTACATGAGCTTACACTGTTTCTTCCATCGGTTGGAAGCTACTAAGCATCACCAGCAGGAAAGCAAAACAGCTAATCATCTATTCGGCCACTTTAGCCTAATATTTCAATAGTTGCATTCAATGATCAAGAAAAGACATTGAAATTGTTAGTTGCAATCATTTATATGCCATTTAAGCGATAATCATGACAGGCGTAACTCGTGCCTCAACTTAGTGGCCGCGTTATGAGCTCCATAAACACTAATAGGCAAAAATATGTAGACACCTGACCATCACACATATATGAGCTTGTTGAAAATCCTATTCTGGAAAAATGGACATTAATATAGAGTTTTATTTATTAATATAGAGTGTCCAGGGGCCATTAATCTGCCCTGATCACATGACACAATTCATTCAGTAATTACTGAATGGATCATTATTGACTTGAAATATTAAATTATTTTTTTTTTAATTGTAATTGAAGTTGTCAGTGATGTTCCTATCATGGTCTAACAACCTCCCTGCAATGTTACCACAAACTCCTGGGGGTTTGCCCTGGTTTGGAAATCCTGGACTAGAGGACAACATGACTACAGCCTTTAACTGTACTGCTGTTTCTTATAAAAGGCACCTTCTGCACTTCAGTTGCCTAGACATATTAAAGGGGAATTTGACAGATTTTTCAAAATTTCTCCATAATTGAGTGGTTGGTGTGATGTCAAATGTTGCATTGTAGAGAAATTTACCGCCTGGTATTTCTTTACAGATGGTAATGAAAGGAACAAGGGGTCACAATGTCTACAGCACAGTCCTTTTATTTACCACTAGTGAACCTACACGTGCCTTCTAAGCTTTTATATGTAATGTTGGTATTGGAAAATTAGTGTACATCTTGGGGGAAAAATGTGTCTGGGATTTTTAAAATGGAGACTTAATAAAAATCTAAAATAAGTCAAACCAGTGTTTTAAAATAAAAAAGTCATGTTATTATGGTACTAGAGAACGATGCTGCCTGTAACAATGGTTAAACAGATGGTTAAAAACAGAACAAAGTTAGTTCTGTTAGCTGTAGGGTTGATTTAAACTTAGGCTAATATTCAGGACATTTTGTCATGAACATGTTTCTGTAACTCTCTTTTTATAACTGAATTTAAGATTAGGAATTTAATAACTGTTATTCTGTAATAGATTTTGTCCTCTAACTTTTAGAGGTTTTTTTTTAGAGGTAGATAGACCTCTAAACAATCATAAAACAATGTTTCCATCATCAGGAAATGTATTCACAACCATTTCATACAATATCTTTTTGTGATGTAGCATTTAGAGGCATTAAACGCTTCAGCTCTCCGGTTCCTACCACCACCACCGTGAACAGTTTTGACTTGTTTCTTTAGAACATAGCATTTCACATTAAACCACTCTGAATTACTTGGTTTATATCTTAAACATTTATGTAGAAATTGTGAAAACTTGACATTCACTGGAACTTTTCATCATTGTTTCACTGTTTCATCATTATAATTTAAAAGACAGCATTCCTGGTTTCCTGTAGTCTTCCATCAAAATGATGGCTTAACACACTAAAACACCTAATTTCTGGCTACATCACTGAGTGCCAAGGGGCGGAAAAAATAATAATATTATTATTTTACACCCTATTCCCACCATCCACACCTAACACTGAGTGAAAGCGCTCAGCTGGCTAAGAGACATAACACTGTGCTTCACTCAGAAATACATTACATTAAGAAAAGAAAACGCATAAAGAACTCGGAACCACCGTGAATTTAAAGTGCAGTAATGTGTGCCAAATGAGAGACTGCTGCAAAAATAATCCCCTTCAGGGGTGTTTAAAACCCTAAAGCTTCACACTTTTTTCCCAGCCAGTTAGGGCTTATTTTGTAACAATGACTCATTTGCAGAAAATTATCCCTTATGTGACAGTGTTCAAAGAACTGTGAGGGAGCTGCACGGGGCTGTAATGCCATTTATCAACACATCTGAAGTGCTTTATGTCTCAGTGCAGCATGCAAATTACCAACGGCTCAGGCTGTGTGTGTGTCATGACAAAAAACGTCCATTGTATATGCACAAATGTGGGGGTTTATGTATGTGAGGGCAAGATACCATTCTTTGCAAAGATGCCTACCATAATTGCATCATAGTTGAGCAGATTTAAAGCTTTATGTCCAGAAAATGTCCTGAAAGTGGCAAGGTCAATTTCCCTGTTCTTGATTGGCTGTAATTGGGACATCAGAACATTCGAACAAGGCTAGATTAATTATTCTGACCATTAACCTTCTCTGGAGACCGTGAGGCTGTTTCTATCTCTTAGAGTGTAGAAGACGACATTTGGTCATTGCTGAATGTTAGCGGATTAAGGCACAAGCAACATGAAAGCTGTCACCAATACCCATTTTAAAGAGCTAAAATTGCAATAACTGATAACATAGGCCAACATAAAACTTACATTTGAGTCATTTCAAGAGATTGGTGCCAAATAAATATGCTAATTTTATTATGTTGCACCTAAAAACATTTTGTTCTCACCTTAGTAACCAGTTTAATATTTTTGTTGGAAATAACAACAAGAACTTTAGCCTATGATGGATGGGAATGTGACAGGGTAAAATATATCAGGATAAACTGGCTGCCACTTGCCCGATAATGAAGTTTAGACATTTTTACATTAGTTTTGTAATAGTTTGTAGCACCGCATGTGCTACCCGGGGCTCAAGGAGGACACTGGAGGCAGGATTCAGGTTTGCAGCAGCCATATCTTTACTTCACTGAAGACAAAAAGTCAGTCCTCTCTTGTTGCTGCTCATCCCTCTCTCTCTCTCTCTCTCTCACTCTGTTCCCTCTCAGCTCTTTTTAAAGGCACTCACGCTGCCAGCCAGATCAGCATCAGCTGGCTCTCATTAAAGGCAGTGTGAGCACCCGAGCCAAGAGGGAACAAGAGCTCGCTGCTCCGCCTCCTCGTCACTGCACCCAGCTGGCAGCTCGGTGGCCTGGGTCGAACGGGTGCGGCGGGTGCACGCCACATAGTTATTTACATGAGTTTTCATTGACTGCAAAAAAATTCATAAAAAACTATTTCGCGTGCTGAGGTGGACACACTATGCTTGACCGACCCTGCCAAAGATGGAGATAACAACTAAAATTTGAATAAAAGCTAAATTTACCAGTTTTAATTCTTTATTGATGACTTTTACAATTCATCATGTCACTTACTGCAACAGCACATTATTTTTAAGGTGAAATAAGTTGGTGTGAAAGGGTGGAAACTTTTAGTAAATTTCACTTAAAATTTATGTTTTAATGTTAAACTTAAATATGCATGGTTAATGAGGAAACAAATACATCTGAGCATGGCAAAGGTTTTATATTAAAACAACTTTTATTCAGCAATATTTGAGAATTTCAACTGCTTTCTATGTGTACATACAAAAATATCTACATTCCTATGGTTAATAATGAATTTTAAATTCTTGAAATGACCTGTAGCTTTGGGGTGTTTTTACCCTTGAGCTTTTTTCAAACCCATGGCTACTTGAGTGTGAAAGCTGTTTTCAGGCCTGGCAGCGGTCCACAAAACCAGTCACCGGTCCTGCAGAAAACAGTGGTCTGAAACAGACCCTGGTGCTATCTAAAACATGTGAGAAAGCTAAACACCTCCAGCGCTGCATGCTAAAGACTGTGATTGGTTAATTTTGTCATGTAATTGGCTGTTTCAAGTTGTAATGGTAACGAAGGATACGGAAGATGGTGTGATTGCAATGACGTATTGCAAAAAATGCCATACATGGATAAAAATGAAAACGGCTCCTCGTTTGCAGTTTTCTGGCCATACATCCAATAACCACTGGTCATCCCTGTTTTAGTGTCGGTAGCCTACTAAAAAAAACCTAACAATACAAGTGTGTGTTGTCAATTATTATCAGAACAGTGAAAGATAAACCTATTAGTGATGCAAAAGTGATCTATAGATTTATGTACTTGATCTACAGTTCAGGTTTTTATCCACGACCTGAATTAAGTGTGAAAATGCCCATTCCCCAAACAAGCCCAGAATGAGTCCTGGGTGCAGCCTTAGCATGACTGATTTAACTGTCAGCTGTCCACTTTTAAAATTCAGCAGTAACATACAAAGTGTTAAATAGTATAAATACTGCAGTGCAGGTGATGGAGTGTCCTAGCGTTTCTAGCAGTTTTGCTGAATTTTCATTAAAATGACCTGAATGAAACAAGCCATGAAACCCTAATCTGACATCTTCTTGGAAAAGAAACAGAAACAGTTGGTAAAATTCCCTTTAAGCAGGAAACATCAAAACAAAGATACGGTGTGTGAATGAGTGTGGGTCTTTGAGAATTACAGGCAGATCTCTCAGGACTTGAGGGTTAAAAAAGGTTCATAAAAAAATGTCCTTCCCTCTCTTTTCTCTCTCTCTCGCACGCACAAACACACATGCTGGGTTTTCACACCCCTTTGTCACGCATGCCACACAGGTGATTAGAAAATGCAACCTTTTCTCTCACTGACTCTCTCAACCTCATCTGACCCTCATCGCACTTCTTTACCATACACATGTTGTTAATACAGGCAAAGACACGCTCAGTACCACACAATGTTTGGGAGTGTGTGCAAGGTACATATAGTTTCACAAGACAACAGCAGAGGAAATAATGTGGTGAAAGACAACTGTAAAAGATGTATATTATATATCACTCTACCAACTTTTAAAATGATTTGAACTTTAAACTGAATTCTTTTGCTTGAGTGACCCTATATCTTGTGTATCTCATGAAAACAAATGACTAAAATATTGCTTTCTGTCATGACCAATCATACCACTACCAAAACTTTACAAAATATTTTTAGATAATTTTGAGAATAATTCAGAAATGGTAGCCAGTATATGACTAGTAAATACAGCTTTGAACATTTGCTTACATATGAAAACAATGTAAGCAAATGAAAAAAGAAAATATGAAGCAAAAAACGTGTTTCGGTTGTGTAACATCCGTAACATTTTCTCACTCACTTCCTGCTCTTAAATGCGGTGGGTTTTCAACATACTTTGAAAAAGTTGCACCAATTTTGTTGTGCTTTGATCTGACACAATTAAAATGATGATGATATAATATTTTAACTCATTTTAATTACTCAATATTTAAAATTATGAAAACATTACACTGTTGCATTAGATTTAAGGCACTCTGGCATACAGCCAGGGCAAAAATCCACCATTTATACAAATCATCCAGTACGACATTGTGGCAAAAAAGCATCATCACACCAGCAATCATAAGTCCTAATAGCTGCAAATGAGGTTTTGTTCAATGTGTTCAGCTTTTGTTTTATCATATAATGATTATTTGCGTAGTGAACATTATCAGGCCTAGCGTACATCACAATTGCACTATATGGACAAATACTAGCACTGTGGCTTTATTGCTGCATACTGTGACTATATACCTTGCAATATACTACATGAATACCTTGATTCATCATAAGTCCTGAAGAAACACTCATTGGTCACAATGGTCACAACACACAATAACAATTAATATATTTCAAATATTTTCAGCCCTAATACACAGGGGCACTGCACATTTTCACTACACATATACATAATTATAAATAAAGTTATTGTTTTTAAAGTGTTTATACTTGTTTTTTACTCTCATTACTCTCAACAAAATGAACTGAAATATGTGACAGGATGTATTGATGACTAATCTGCCTAATATTTAGGCTGTTCTTTTAGTTCTGGTTTGATGTTGTTCAGAATGCATTATTTGACTTCAGAGAGAGAGAGAGAGAGTTTCAAAGACTTACAAAAGTTATATTTGAAGGAGATGTTATAAAAAAATGTTTTTCTTTTATGCTGTGCTTTGGTGTGACAAACAGAAAAAAAGAAATAAATGATGTTTTGATACACAAATTCCCGAGAAAAGTGTTGCGTAGCAATGTGCCCACATAAAGCCATTTTGCAAATAATCAAATTATTCCCCTTGCAAAACCACAGGAAAATTCACAGGATACTGGGTTATGATTGCTCAATGTTCTGAAAAGTTTCCTGACTTCAAACAACATCATTTCAAAAAGGAGAACAAAAACTTCAAAAACGTGGAACAGAAGCCAACCCACTAAGCCCATCAACAACTGCAGCTTGCTACCACAATTCTCTACAGAGTCAAGGGTGAGTCACTTTCAAAGTTTTTGATGTACAATCTCTCAAGACACTGAACATATTCACATTTAAATCGTCTGCCACATTTTTTATTCAAACTTCAAAAAGATTCAAAAGAGTTCTTACAGGGAACAACAAAACGCCCTATTTAGGAACACAGATGATGGTTATGTAATACAGCAAAATGATGTCACATGGGCTGTAAATTCTAGAGGAACTGCTGATATTTAAAAGAACAGCTCTGCAGTTAAAGATATTATACAATTCAAAGGAAGCTGCCAGCTGAGCAGATTTATGATGACATGAGCTATCGATGATTGACCAGTGAGAAGATGGAGTGAGACGACGTGGTCGAAGTTAAGACAATGGGCTTTTATAAATTCTGCTCTGCCAAAACAGACTCTGTCTATAACATATGAGAAAAACATACATTGAAATTGACAATGGAATCTATACATTCAGAATTGTTAGAAACAAAATCAACAACAATCAATATTGAAATCTTTGGATTTATTGATTTTATTTTTTTATTTTTATCCAATTTTTTCCCCAATTTAGTCGTCTCCAATTCTACCCGCTAGTTAGAACCCCAATCACACGATACTACCAACGCTAGGAGGGTGAAGGCTAGCACAGGCTTCCTCCAAGACCCGTGAAACCAGCCACCGCTTCTTTTCAAACTGCTTCTCGTGCAACGTCACGGGACAGCCGAACGTGCTCAGAGGACAGCACCAACCACCAGATCTGTTACGTCAGCTAACAGTCGCCTGCAATGACTAGCATCGTGTTGAGTGATGGGAGGAAAGGGGGGAGCCACCCAGAGAGAGCGAAGCCAATTGTGCTCTCTTGGATTCCTAGCTACGGATGGCTGTAGCATCACCAGGGATCGAATTGGCGATCTCCTGATGATTGGGCCAACACTTAGATGGTTGCACCACTCTGGAAGCCTCTTTGGGATTTTATTTTAATGCAATGCAATTTCCTTTCCTAAGGTTTTTTCTTTTTCCTATTTCTTTTCTTATTCTTGTTTTCTTATTCTTCATTTGCTTGTGCTGCATTTCAATGGATAAATACATAAATAAATGTTGTAACTACTATTATTCTATTATTATAAGGCACAAATCAAGGGTTCACTCATGCTCTTTGAAAACTGCTATTACATTGATTCCTTGTGTAATATTTGTACCGGAAAAGCAAACAGTATGGTAATAGTTAAAGGCTTGTTCAAATTTTTGCAAAAAAGCAAGTAAACATACCCATGTCGACACACAGAGAAGCATCCCATGATGCGGTGACCATAGCAGAGGCTTGTACAGCATGCATGCCTTCAAAGTCTCAACTGTGCATCACACGAAGCTGCAGAGCTGTGTGTCAAGCAAATGCTGACTGGCTATCTGGTAGCACTGGACAACACAAGCAATACATGACTTGAACCAGAACTACAGCAAAATCAAAAAAGAGCAATCAGAGGCCTGGTTGGCCTGATGATTGTGACAGGCTGAACACTATTACATTTTAGCTGATGATTTATTGCCACATAAATAACTGCAGTTAACAACTTAATGGTCTTTTTTTGCTCAGTGTATGCTACTGCCACCGCAAGTGGTCAAATGGAGCTCATTAGCCATCATACGTCCCAACTGTCAAAAGTCAGTGGCGCCCAACTGAAGACAGAAAGAGTTCCAGCTTAAATAAACAACATTACTCATGGCAGCAGAAGTCTGAAATTAGAAATGTTGTTTTAATAAGACCCATGATGTGTCGCTATAAAAGCATTTTCTGCTTTCTTTTATTGTTTTACGCATGTGCCTCAAACCAATGGACAAAAGCGTGCCCAATTATGTTTGCTAGGATGTAAAGATAGGGTTGTTGTGATTTTTGAAGCAATATGTCCTTAAATCACCATTTAATAAAAGCTTTGTAATAATCATTAACTTAGAAATGATTAAAGACAAGGTTATGAGCATTAAACAGAGACAAACAGACCCATTTGGCGGAAGAGCAGGCCTAACACTTACGAGAGAGATTCCGCTCCAGAAGCAGGTAGTGTAGGCCATGAAAGAGATCTTTGATGGTAGGGGCACCTGGCCTAGGAGCCAGAGAAACGCTGCACATTCAGTGAAAAACAAGCTAGCCACTAATGAGCAAAATAGATAAGAGCCGGTAGAAACTAGCCCATCAGTCAAAATTAATGAGGAAAGCAACCGAACACTTGGCCAGGGTGACCTAGTGTGCCAGGATGAGGGAATTATATAAAAAAAAGTATATTTTTAGTTCCCTATGAAATAAGGGTTCCTAAGAAAGCTACATAAAAACAGATCTATTGGTAACCAAGGAGATTCCAGGAGGTATTAAAAATAGGAGGGGCGATGATCTCATCCCTGGAAGGGGTGATAAGCTCGCCCAGGAATGATATAAAATGTAAGGTGTATGAAGTGTCTGAACATTTTGGTTTTTGGGCACCATTTTGTCACATTGGAACTAATAAATGAAGTCTTTTTTTGCAAGACTTTTACATTAGAGAACACACACACATTTTCTAAGCTTCCTATCCCTCTGGGTTGCGGGGGGGAGGCCTATCCCAGTAGTCATTGGGCGGAAGGCAGGATACAGCCTAGATATGTCGCCAGTCCATGGGAGGGCAGACAGACAGACACACACACAGTCACACAAACACCTAGGGGCAATGTAGCATGTCCAATTGGCCTAACTGCATGTCTTTGGACTGTGGGAGGAAACCGGAGAACCCGGAGGAAACCCATGCAGACACAGGGAGAACATGCAAACTCCACACAGAGAGGACCCTGGCCACCCGGCCGGGGAATCGAGCCCAGGCCCACCCCTGCTGTGAGGCGACAGCGCTACCCAACACGCCACCATGTCGCCACATTACAGAAAAGATTAAATTTAAATTAAAACTTTAACTTAACATTAATTAATTAGTAACGTTTTTCCACATCGTCGGGGACTTTGGAGTGGAGGATGGGGAGCTCTGGGACCCGACAGGGTTGTGAAAGCTAACAACTGGGGAAAACAACTGTAGTCAATCTAAATACTTGCACTCAGCTTTCAACTCGATTCACTGTTTACGAAGTGAAGACTTCAGAGTAGACTGATGTGAAAGCTTTACTTTTGAGAAACTTACTGAGTTTATAAAATGTATTGCCTAGGGGGCTCCCGAGTAGCAACCGTCTGAGTGTTGGCTCTCTTATCAGGAGATCGCGAGTTCGATCCTTGGTGTTGTTAAGCTGTCCGTAGTTGAGAGAGCACAATTTGCCTCTGCTCTCTGGGTGGGTAGGATGGCCCTTCTCTGCATATCACTCAACACAATGCTAGTCAGCGCAGGCGTCTGTTAGCTGACATAATAGATCTGGCGGTTGAGGCTTTCCTCCGAGTACATTCAGCTGTCCAATGATACTGCGTGAGCAGCAATTCGAAAAGATGTGCTTGCTGGCTTCACAAGACTACTTGTGTAAAATGATCAAACTGTAAGTCGCTCTAGATAAGAGCGTCAGCCAAATGCCATAAATGTAAATGTAAACTCAAAGGAAGCATGTGCTAGCCTTTGCCCTCCTAAAGTTGATAGTATCGTGTAATTGTGTCTTAACTAGTGGGTGGAATTGGAAATGACTAAATTGGGGAGAAAATTGGGTTTAAAAAATGCATTTAAAATTCAAGAATGAAGAAATTTTGAAAAATTGAATAACCAGTACATAAATTTGAATAATTGCTGTAGGGCACATGTTCAATGTTTCACGCTTATGCAAAAGCCAGCTGAGAAGTATAACTCAAGTACAGTGCAACATACTGTGCATCTCTATTCCACATACAGCAATAAAATTAAATAAACTACACCCTTACACACATACTGAGAGAAAAGAGAACATGAAAGAAACTGAAGACCTTTTTGAAATATTACACAATCACTGTTACATCCTCTGGTTTAGTAAGAGTCATCACTCTTAGCAAGCAAAAGAACACAAGTATCTTTTGCAAATCTTGCATGCTTCATGGCGTGGACGAATGTGCCATACTGGGCTGAAGTATAAAATATACATAAGAAAGTGACAGCACATATGGCATTCATAGACCACCCATCTCTCCGCAGACATGGGCTTCAGCACCCAGCTCTATTTTACTGAGGTAATAACACACCATGTGCTCAGGCATGAGTATTTAAGCATGCTGAGGTAGGTTTGGGTGCATGAGTGAGTGTGTGTGCGTGTATGAGAATGATAACCTCAAAGAGAATATTCAGCTGGTTATGAGCAGGATAGAGCTGCCAGACTTAGTAACATAATTAACACACAACCCAGACATGGTCATGCATAATAAAGCATGCAGGCACAGAGCATGCGCCAGTGCTGAACGATAAGCCAACAGCCAGGCTGCTTCCCGCAGCAGGGTACCACTTTCAGCCAGAGCATTCAGCAGTGATTATGTTCCATGTAACTCAGACACACTTCAGTAAGGAACCGGCCCAAAGTGAGATTTAACTTGGCAAAAATCCAAATTAGCAGTCTGCAGGTCTGCCTCTAACTCTAACAACCTTTTCACACTTAAAACCCAGGGTACAACTTTTACTACATATTTCAGTTATGGGTCATTCACAAATGCAGCCCTTAAAAGGTATTTTCCCAGGACGACCACGTTAAATAGTACAGTCATGGCCAAAAGTTTTGAGAATGGCACAAATTTTGGTTTACACAAAGTTTGCTGCCTCAGTTTTTTTAAAACTTTTTGTCAGATATGGTTTATTCATATGGTATAATGAAGTACAATTATAAGCATTCCATATGTGTGTTAACTTTTTATTGACAAATACATCCACTTTAAGCAAAGACTTAATGTTTACAGTGTTGTACCTTCTTCTTTAAGACTTCTGCAATTCACCTCAGCATGCTGGATATCAGCTTCTGGGCAAAATCTTGAATGATGACAACCCATTCTTGCCTAATCAGTGCTTGGGGTTGATTACAGTTTCTGTGTTTTTGTTTGTCCACCCTCTTTTTGAGGACTGACCACAGGTTATCAATGGGACTGAGATCTGGGGAGTTTCCTGGCCATGGACCCGAAATTTCAATGTTTTGTTCACCAATCCACTTGGTAATCACTTTTGCCTTGTGACATGGTGCTCAATCATGCTGAAAAAAGCACTGTTCATCTCCAAACTGCTCCTGGGTCATTGGGAGAAGTTGCTCTTGGAGGATGATTTGATACCATTCTTTATTCATGGCAGTGTTCTTAGGCAAAATTTTGAGCATACCCAGGATACCCCTGGATGAGAAGCAACCCCACATATGAATGGTCTCAGGATGCTTCACTGTTGGCATTACGCAGGACTCATGGTAGCGAACACCTTTTCTTCTCCAGACAACCATTTTTCCAGATGTACCAAACAGTCTGAAGGGGGCTTCATCATAGAAAATAACTTTCCCCAAGTCCTCTGCAGTCCAATCCATATACTTCCTGCAGAATGTCAGTCTGTCCTTGATGTTTTTCTGGGAGAGATGTGGCTTCTTTGCTGCTCTTCTTGACACCAAGCCATCGTCTCACTGTGCATTCAGATACACTCACACCTGCCCTCTGCCATTCCTGAGCAAGCTCTGCACTGGTGGTGACCCAATCTCGTAGCTGCATCCTCTATAGGAGACAGTCCTGGTGCTTGCTTGACTGTCTTGGGTGCCCTGAAGCCTTCTTCACTGCAATTGAACCACTCTCCTTGAAGTTCTTGATGATTTGATAAATGGTTGATTGGGGTGCTATCTTACAAGCAGCATTGTCCTTTCCTGTGAAACCCTTTAGATGCAATGCAATGATGACTGCACATGTTTCCTCTGAGGTAACCATGGTTAACAGAAGAAAAGTTTAAAGCACCACTACCCTTTTAAAGGAACCAGTCTGCTAATCAGCATGACAGAGTGATATCAGCTGTCTTATCCTCATTAACCTTTAACCTAATGATGTTTGCAGGCCATTTTGTAAGGAATGTAACTGAAATGCAGTGGAATGCAGTAATTTTTATGATAAGGTCATTTTTCATGCCAGGGAATGACTTTGCAATGAACTGGAATTCATCTGATCACTCTTCACAATCTAGAGTTAATACAAATTGCCACCATAAAAACTGAAGCAGCAAACTTTGTGAAAACCAAAATGTTTGCCAGTCTCAAAACTTTTGGCCACAACTGTACTACTGAGAAACTGATCACTTTCCAAGTACAAAACTGTAATGTGTTACTTACATTTGAAAAATGTTTTAAAAGCAAAATTGTTAAAGAACATTTGTAAAGAAAATTTGGTAAAAAAATGAACTTTCAGTCCATTTGTCCAACCAGGCAAGTCAGAGGAGAAAGTTAAATTCAGCATCTCAAAGCCACACCCACTTTTTTGTTTTGTAATTAAAAAGATATTGGAAAAAAAGTATCAATCACGAATCAGCATCGAAATCAAGATTGAGACACTGGTGCCAGTGTTAACGTTTTTAACTATATCCGGCCCTAGCCTGCATATCATGTAACGGCTACATGAAGGGTGAATATATTTAAAAACAAAAGGACGTTCATTGTGGTTTAGAGGGAACGTTCTTGCTTAGTAACACACACAAACAGGATAAAACACTGCATGCTTTAATGCCATACACCAGCCCTAATCCACTTTGCTCAAAGCCAAGCACACTATCAGCTTCAAACCAGGGTGAGGCCATTTTGGAAGTGCTGATGATGTCAGTGGGTCAGAAATGAAACTTGCGTACATGTGAGAATGTGTGTGTGTGTGTGTGTGTGTGTGTGTGTGTGTGTGTGTGTGTGTGTGTGTGTGTGTGTGTGTGTGTGTGTGTGTGTGTGTGAGAAATAGACACACACCACAAGAAGGAAACCCTCAAGGCTAAACTGTTTTGTCAAGCTACAGCACAAAGGGGAAGTGGGCAAGATGCAATAAATAAAAAAGAAAGACTGAAAAAAAGAAAGAAAGAAAAGAAAGAAAGAAAATCAAAACACCCAAGAACCCAGGTATGAAGACATATAAGTAAGATAAAGTGAGTGAGTGGTTAATTAATTCTCAATGCTGAAAAAGTATTTAGTAAAATGAAAGACATTATGTTCCCATCCTCCCCATCATGCTTTGGTACTTCCTATTCTACTACATGATTACTCATTACAGTACTCTTTTGACCTTATCTTATCTAACACATTGCCAGTTACACATTCAGAGCCTTTGTCTTTGTCCCCTCTAACGTGTTGAAATCTGTCCCAAACATTAGTAGGACCATATGTGTGTCCACATTGGCCACAGTAAAATGGATCAGCATGTGGAATTGGGGCTTTCTGTGTGCTACTAATACAATATGATATTTCATGGTTTCTATGAGGAAAATTTGACAAGCAAGCCCTAAATTCCAAGTTTGACATGACTTAATATGCAAAATACTGCTTGATATGCAAAATACAGCAAAGCAGAAAGGAAAGTCTCTGTAAGTAGGCCAGTGGCACCTGTAGGCTCAAAACCACAAACCACAGTACAAAGAACTCAATGCCCTGTTTGACCAACTATTCTCTGTAATGATTCATTTTAGGGTTTTTTATTATGGTTTCCAGCCCAGAACATGTTCTGAATGTTGCTTTATGTTTCGTGAGTGAAGTGTGATAGGGATTCTTATGAATTTGTTTTCTTGATCACAATGGTAGTTTGTAACAAATATAAATCTTCTCAGCTTTGTTAGATTCCATTTATTACATATTACAGTAAACTCAACAACAATTTAGAGAAATACTGAAGGAGAGGAGCAGATAAAAAGCAAATATAGCACTTTAATCTCAGTAAAAAAGGGTTAAACACACAAGCTCACTATACTGCAGCACTTGACGACATTTGTGTGCAGCCGTACACATACAGACACGAGGGATGGAGAAAGTGAAAGCTGTAATAGAAAATCTGCTGTCAAAAGCAGAAAAGGAGCACAAATTGATTACCAATGCAAAGCCTCGCACTAACAGCAAGTGGAATTAAATACTTCAATTTACAATCGTTCTTCCATTTTGTGGTGTTACTCCGATCAATATGCATTACTGTCTATTTAGAGCCAGGAGCGCCACAGCTTTCAGGCTGCACAGCTGAGCACTGGCAGCTTATTAAAACTGACAAATTTATTAATATGTTATAAAACATAAAAATACCTTAAATTCTGTTTATACATATGTTCTCTGTTGTGCACACGTACAGTGTTTTATGATAGATGAGCAAGACCTACAGCAGACAAATGCTGGTACAGTATCTCCTGTTGGCATTTAACCCAGAAGAAAATTCTGGCCTGATGCTGATAATTAATATCACTATGCTTTTATCAAGCACATTCAGCAGAACATACCAGAGTCTCTGGCTTTTAAAAATGATCTCCTCCGCAAATCTTTCCTCATAAATTTGTATTCCTATCGTTGTGGGTTATTTACATTGACTTTTGCTTTGCTGTATGAAAATGCTGCTGTACTGAACTATAATACAACATTCCATACTATAGCCTAAACCAGGAATGCCCTCACATAGGAATTAAAGGAAAATGCCAACAGCCAATATATTTGCATATACAAATCTCCTGATGCTGACATGTAAATATACACAAAATGTACAAACTGGAACTGAATACTCCTGGATGAGCCTTACTGAGTATGTTTACATCAAGTTATAAAATCTGTAAAAGGAATAAAACAAAAACATTTCAGCACAGTAACCCAACACCACTGAAACCTTCTGGACTTACAGTCTGCAATAAATATGTCAATAAATATCAGTTTGAAATACTATTTAAAACAAAACATCTCTCTGACGCTGATATATATATTTCTTTAGGCAAATATCCAATAGTGATATGATTCCAACACTTATGAGGCTGTATATCTGTAATTATTTAATGATGGGGTAACAAAAATTAAGTCTAACTTAGTCTTGGCCACTCTGAGGAACAAATGAATGTTTTGCTGGAAAAAATTAACTTTCTATTTCGATTTTTGTATGTATGTGAGTAATCTTGCAAGCGTCAGGAAAAAAGCCCTTAGAATTTGTATTTTAGTGCATCTGGTCCTTAAAAGAACAGTAATACACCCTTGTAAAAGTGCACACGTTTACATTAAATGAACAATTTTTTTAGTCCCAACAAATTTTGTGTTTTTGTATCATTTTGCCCTCACAAGTACAAAACACACACACACACACACACACAAACCCCTACCTGTGGGCTGAAGTTAGTGTATCTGAACCTAAGGGGTCTCTGGTCCTGTGGAGCTCGAGATCCCACTGTTGATGCCTGTTACTCACACATGCCTCCTGTTGAAATCAGCACAAAAACAAACACAGCTCATTAGAAAGTGATATTAATACCCACTGTGAATTCCATCAACATCTTTCATTACATTACATTTAATTATTAAAGATGCAAATTGATGGATCTTTTCACATCAGGCGTCAAACACTTTCCTTTTGAAGACTGAATGGGTGGGGAATAAAACGATATAGTTAATGTGACAAATTATGTCACAATATGCTTGCCTGAGCATTTCATGTAAATCTTCAGCACACAAGGAACATTGATCACATGTTTCACTGAAATAGTAGAGTTGCACCAATATTGTATCCGTTTCAGTGCCGGCACTGGCACTTAAACGCAGTACTGATATTGGCAAAGGGGTTATTGAAACTTGGATGAGATTACCGATGTGCATGAACACTACTGAGTGATGCGTGTATGTGAGCCAGTAGATGAATTTACAACACATTGGTGATGTGGGCTGGGAAGCAGTGCATAAAATGCTCGTAGCAAAATCCTGCATTTATTAAGAAAGCAATAGTAGGGGCTCCCGAGTGGTGTAACTGTCTAAACATTGGCCCTATCATTAGGAGATTGTAAGTTTGATCGTTGGTGATGCTACAGCCATCTGTAGCCAGGAGTCCAAGAGAGGACAATTGGTCTCGCGCTCTCTGGGTGGGTAGGATGGCCCCCATTGTCCTCCCATCACTCAACACGATGCTTGTCAGCGCAGGCGTCTGTTAGCTGATGTAACAGATCTGGCAGTTGGCGCTGTCCACCGAGCGCGTTCGGCTGTCCCGTGACATTGCGTGAGCGGCAGTTTGAAAAGAAGCGGTGGCTGGTTTCACAGGTCTCGGAGGAAGCCTGTGCTAGCCTTCAGCCTCCTAGCATTGACTAAATTGTGGAGAAAATTGGGTAAAAAAAAAGAAAGCAATAGTCCTGGGGAATATACTAGTTGGAATTCTTATTAAGTTATTTGCTTCACTGGTTTGCTACAAATGCGCCAGAAAACATACACACAGCATAAAACATGCTAAACGGAACCCTGTAACTCAATGGCTGAGCTAGGCTACTTTCAGTAATCATTCCATTTCCACTGTGTATTGAGTTAAAGTCTGAGTTAATGTTTGTCAAGGATTTTACAGAGGGAGCAAATATTGGAGAAGATGTATGGAAGGAACTGCTGGTCTCTTGGGGTAATGATAGAGTATAGGCTTGGTTTAGACTTGTGTCTACTAGCCCTTGCTGCGGTGTGCCTCTGTCAGTCACCTGCTTCATACAGCAGCACTGTCTTGCTGCCTTTTGCTTCAGTCTAGCTAATAAATCCAATGAAAAGTGCTGCAGCTGAGAGCATGAATGACTGTAATATTTACTACACTCCACCAAAGTTTAGCACCATTTTTTCTTTTCTCTTCTTTTTTCATAATAAATGTTGTTGGGAGCGGACTTCACACATAAAAGAAATAGCAATGTTATATTTTGATTTAGTTATATAAATGATTGCATATGATTTGAATTATATAAATATCAGGATGCAGGCATCAATATTCAGTATAGACAGACAGATCTTTATTGATGTCAAAGGGAAACTGCAGTGTTTCAGTAGCAAGACATATAATTGCACATAAACTTATATATCGCTGCTGTCGGAAGAAAACATCATATCTCCATAATGGTAACTTTACAGGAGAAGGAAAAAACCTAATTTACTTTTAATGTAAGTCAATGGAACCAGACTTTTTTCCAAGTCATTTTCTGTCATTTCTTTAATCCATTCTTGTGCATTCTCTATTCCAAATGATCAAACCAAAGTAGCGAGCATTGCAAAAACATCAAGCATCATTTTTTCATATTTTTGCCATGTCACCCATTCAAGATGTGTGTCCAGATCCATTTCACTAACTGAAAAATAAAATGGTGAACAAGATAATGATGCTAATGATTACAAAGTTTCAAAAGTGCCCTAAAGATTCAGACATTTCTCTGGTTTTACTCCTTAAGTCATTTTTATGCCATTCTCCCTCCCTCTCGCTACACTGCATTCGCAAGTGTCTATGTGTGTGTAAGTGAGAGAGAGAGACTGGTTAGAATCAGGAATCAGTTATTCTAAGAGTTCTCCTGCACAGGGCTCCGGCCTGCAGCACTCGGAGCCAACATGAATAAAATATCAGCATGCAGCGCAACATCTCTATCAAAGAGAACTGATCGGGAGATCAGCCTTCCACACACGACTCCATCCACACACATATACACACACGGAGGTGTGTTTATCACTGAACTGCACTTCATCAAAAGCACTGTTCTAATCCTGATTCCTCCTGACTGTACGTGTGTGTATGTGTGCGTGTGTGTGTACAAACTTCATGCAAACCTGATTATACCTCCGGTGTGTGTCACAGTGCCAGCGATAGCGCCGCTGAGATACCATGGCAACGGCTGCTAGGTGAACAAAGAACCAATTAAAGGCCCTGGTCTGTGGGCACATCTCTTTGACAACACGCACCCTTTCTGTTCCAGAGGTGGGGGAACTCCAGAGCAGCTGGAAGTGAAACAGGCCTTATGCAATCTTACAAATATTTTATCTGTACACCTGTTGTCTATTTCTAATGCTACTGACCTTCCATTCATTTCAGTTGAAAGTGCATGAAAGACATTTAAAGGTGCTTTTGATTTTTAATTGATAATGAAACCGTTATACTAATTACACTAATGCAACACAAGGTAATGTGTTTGCAGACTTTTGACAAATTCACAAATAAGGAATTATATGATATATATTTAATTTTTTAATGCCTAACATAATCTTGTCTGATTGCTTCCAAGTAGCTATAATTACATGGATAAGACTCAATAAAACAGGAATAAACATAAATGTTTTAATGCACTATAACTGTAACAGGTTGTGGTGCATTTTAGTACATTTTCCCTCAAAACAGGATGTGAGGTAATTCTTTTTTTTTTAACAAGAAACTATATTACAATAAATAGTGACTATAGAATACACAAACTACTAAATTATATGCGCTCTGTTACCAGTTAAACTTGATTGCAGGCTGGGAATGTGGTAAAGAGCTTGTTTAATGCTGTACCAGGTATTATGTAACATTTAAAAAAACATTAAAAAAAAACTTCACCTCGCTTCACTTAAAGCCTGTGATGTCCTGGCATAAATCTCTACAAAGTGGTATATGTAGTTACAGTGCATCACAACTTTAGTGTATTGAATGTTCTTATGGGCAGATATTACAATGTGTCACAAAATCTGACTTTCTGAAGTCATTTACTCTGCTTTATAAAGTTTTATGAATGTAATAAAGTTTTTATGGATATCTACTTGTAAGCAATTACACAAGATTATGACAGTCATTATAAGGTTTTATATAACCCATATAACTAAATAAATGCATTGTTAAACAAATATGAATACAAGATTCATAGGATGTATTACCGGAAAGACCTGAATGAATGAACAGGTGAAGACGCTTCCATGTATATTCCATGATGCAACTAAGCAGTTAACATCCTACCAAGCTGTCTGATGGGTACAAAAACACAGAATAGCCCAAGTTGACCACAATATTTGTTCAGAGGCAGCAACTTTACTATTAAATTACTGTTAATTTTAAGTCTTTCTAGCCAACCATTAAGCTCAAAATGTTCTTCAGATTATAAAAAAAAGCATTCAAGGTGTCCAAACTGTCTGGTACTGTAGATTCGTTCTTTGCAAATGCTCTTTGCGAGGGTGCCACTTTACTCCAAAGGCAGGGCTTCTTTTCATGAAGTCTGCAATTGGAACAATACATATGATGAGGAGGATTGGGAGGAGTCCTAGGAAATTACAATTTAACTGTGTGTACATACACTTAACAAACACAGATACCAGCTGGCTCTCTCAAAACTCTGTGTGCATGAGGCACTATGCAAGGCTTCAAAATTAATCATCTATTAAACAACATCACAGTTATAGCTTAGGCAAACAGCTAATTGAAAAAAGGAGCACGTAATGTGTTTCATTTTGTAGCACACCCTCTGCACCGATATTACAAACAGAATTACTCACCTAGCACACATGCTAAGGTTCAAAGGAAAGCAGCCTGGTAAAAATTTTAAAATGTGATACGCTAACACATTTTTATGACGATAAGTATCATCAGTAGATGTGTAGAAAAAGTAGGAAGCGAAACAATCCACCAGTCAAACAATAGAGCTAAATTTTAAAAAAGGTTCATTTAAAACAAAAAAAAAAAACAAAAAAACTTTGAATTAATTATTTACAAAAATCCAAGAGGAGACAATACTGCTGTAGAGCTGTGCTGGTGTGAGAGTTTGCCTACTGGTGTATGGTTTATTCGTGTTTTGTTGCTTAGCGTTGAGGTTTTCATAAAGCTAGCTCATATCGCTACATTTTCATTGAAGTATACTGTAAACACTCAGCTAATGTGGTTTCCCAGACATAACTCTTGTATATAATCTCTCACTGAGGAAAAGTTTTTCTCCTGATTTGCTTTATTTAGGAAGTAGGTTAGAAATTGTATTTGATTTTCTGTTTTATTTGTTAGGCAAGTTATATTTTCCCAAATTTAAGTGAGCTTTTTTTTATATATATATATATATATATATATATATATATATATATATATATATATATATTATTATTATTATTTTACCCTTCCCTCCCCTGATGTCATAAATGTCTAAACTCTTGAAAATAAAACCAATTTGTTATTATCACAAAACTGGTTCTATGTGTGACCTGGGGAACTGGGAGGGTCTCTTTATTTTTATGCTGCGGCCTGACCTAGACCGGTTCATAACAGTGGTAATAATTAATCAGTAAAATAAGTAAAATACTGTTGGCTGGCATCTAGACAAGCAATTATACATTAGGCATAAGTAATTTATACATTGGTTGTTGTTTACAGGTATACAATATTGCGCAAAAGTTGGAGATCTCCTTTTATTTACTGAATTTACAGCCAATGTAAATGATCAATTTTTCAGAAAATATTTCTGAGGATTTTTGAAGAAAAAAAAATCCAGTCACACAAAGAAGTGGAAAGTCAGAAAAAATGGGAGCCTCCAAAAGTAGAGTTTAAAAATTCTTTAAAAAAGAAAGAAAATTGGAGGGGGCTCCCAAGTGTCGCAAGCATCTTAACTGTTGGCCCTATCGTCAGGAGTTCCATCCCCAGTGATACTACAGCCATACACAGCCAGAGGTCCAAGACAGAATAATTGGCCTCACTCCTCCCTGGGTGGGTAGGATGGCCCCCTTGTCTCCCTGCATCACGTAGCGTGATGCTAGCGACTGCAGCTGGCAGCTGGTGCTTTCCTCTGAGTGCTTTCAGCTGTCCAATGACATTGCGTTAGCAGCAGTACGAAAAAATGTCTTGCTTGACAGGTCTCAGGAAGCCTGTGCTAGCTTTCGCCCTCCTAACTTCTAACACTGAATTTGTTGTTTCTACAAGAAGGACAATATTCCTGCAGATTTGTCTGAAAAGTTGAACGCATGTCTTCTGAAAAGAATAGAAGCTTTAAGAAAGTAAAATGATGGACACACTAAATGCTGAGACCCATGATACATTTCACAAGACATATCACATGGTAATTTATCATGACAACAATAACATCATCATATTGCCACCAATAACAATTAATAACTACAAGCTTAGCTACACATGCTATGGGTGCACTGGCTTGTACTGATTTCAGACCCTGACTCTGAACATTCTCACAAACAGCTTGCATTCATGCAGCTTCTCAAATAGCTGTCATTCCACATGTACCACAGTGTGCCATTTCCTTTTTTAATTATATGACACAAGAGTAGACAAGACAAGAATTATGTCAGACCAAACATGCACACACATTTTTATTTTTGTCTGTATACAATGGCAGGGTAACATGTGTGTATGGGCCAATGATAGTCTTTCAAAATTATAACTTACAAAAAGTTCTTAGTAGAAAGGATATGATGTGCATTTTGCATCTGCACAAATCATTGTACGTGAATTCTTCTACATCTATTTTCAAATAAATAAACTTATGTTATAATCTTCCTCTCCATGGATCACCACCTTATCGTGGTGGAGAGGTTTGTGTGCTTGAAGGACCCTAGGAGCTATGTTGTCTGGAGCAAAAGCTCCTGGTAGGGTCTCCCATGGCAAACTGGTCCTAGGTGACAGGCCAGACAAAGTGTGATCCATAACCACCCCTATGAGGACAACAAAGCAGGACTCGTGTACCCTGCCCGGATCAGGGTTACCGGGGCCCCACCCTGGAGCCAGGCCTGGGGGAGGGGCTCGCCAGCGAGCGTCTGGTGGCCGGGCATTCACTCATGGTGCCCGGCCGGGCCCAGCCCGAAGGAGCTACATGAGTCCCCCCTCCCATCGACCCACCACCGATGGGAGGGGCAGTAGTAGGGGTGCGGTGCATTGTGGATCGGGCAGTGTCCGAAGGCGTGGGCCTTGGCGTTCTGATCCTCGGTTGCTGAAACTGGCTTTTGGAACTTGGAACGTTACCTCACTGGCGGGGAAGGAGCCTGAGTTGGTGCGCGAGGTCGAGAGATACCGGCTAGATATAGTCGGGCTCACCTCAACACACAGCTTGGGCTCTGGGTCCAATCTCCTTGAGAGGGGCTGGACTTTTTTCTTTTCTGGAGTTGCCCATGGTGAGAGGCGGCGGGCAGGTGTGGGCTTTCTCATAGCCCCTCGACTCGGCGCCTGTATGTTGGGGTTTTCCCCGGTGGACGAGAGGGTAGCTTCCCTACGCCTTCGGGTTGGGGAACGGGTCCTGACTGTTGTCTGTGCTTATGCACCGAACAGCAGTTCAGAATACCCAGCCTTCATAGAGTCCTTGGAAGGGGTGCTTGAAAGTGCTCCTCCTGGAGACTCAATTGTCCTACTGGGGGACTTCAACGCTCACGTGGGCAATGACAGTAAGACCTGGAGGGGTGTGATTGGGAGGAATGGCCTCTCTGATCTGAACCCGAGTGGTGTTCAGTTTTTGGACTTCTGTGCAAACCACAGTTTGTCCATAACGAACACCATGTTTGAACACAAGGATGTCCATAAGTGCACATGGCACCAGGACACCCTAGGCCGCAGTTCAATGATTGACTTTGTAGTCGTGTCAGCGGACTTGCGGCCATGTGTACTGGACACTCGGGTAAAGAGAGGAGCTGAGCTGTCAACTGATCACCACCTGGTGGTGAGTTGGATCAGGTGGTGGGGGAAGATGCCAGTCAGACCAGGCAAACCCAAACGTATAGTGAGGGTTTGCTGGGAACGTCTGGCAGAAGAACCTGTCAGATTGATCTTCAACTCACACCTCCGTCAGAACTTTGACCAGATATCGGGGGAGGTGGGGGACATTGACTCAGAATGGGCCATGTTCCGCTCCTCCATTGTTGAAGCGGCTGACTGTAGCTGTGGTCGCAAGGTAGTTGGTGCCTGTCGGGGCGGTAATCCTCGAATCCGGTGGTGGACACCCCAGGTGAGAGATGCCGTCAAGCTGAAGAAGGAGTCCTACCGGACATGGTTGGCCTGTAGGACACCAGAGGCAGCTGGCAGGTATCGACAGGCCAAGCGATCTGCGGCTTCAGTCGTTGCCAAGGCAAAAACCCGGGTGTGGGAAGAGTTCGGTGAGGCCTTGGAAAGTGACTTTAAGTCGGCTCCGAAAAGATTCTGGCAAACCGTCAGGCGACTCAGAAGGGGAAAGCAGTGTGCCACTAGCACTGTATATAGTGGAGATGGTGTGCTGCTGACTTCGACTGAAGACGTCATTGGGCGGTGGAAGGAATACTTTGAGGACCTTCTCAATCCCACCGACACGTTCTCCAGTGAGGAGGCAGAGTCTGGGGACATGGGAATAGGCTTGTCCATTACTGAGGCCGAAGTCGCTAAGGTAGTTAAAAAGCTCCTTGGCGGCAGGGCTGCAGGGGTGGATGAGATCCGTCCCGAGTTCCTCAAGGCTCTGGATGTTGTGGGGCTGTCTTGGCTGACACGCCTTTTCAACATTGCGTGGACATCGGGGGTGGTGCCACTTGATTGGCAGACTGGGGTGGTGGTGCCTCTTTTTAAAAAGGGGGACCGGAGGGTGTGTTCCAACTACAGGGGAATCACACTCCTCAGCCTCCCTGGTAAGGTCTATGCAAGGGTACTGGAGAAGAGAGTCCGGCTTATAGTCGAACCTCGGATCCAGGAGGAGCAGTGCGGGTTCCGCCCTGGCCGTGGAACACTGGACCAACTCTTTACCCTCTCCAGGATTCTCGAGGGTTCATGGGAGTTTGCCCAACCAGTCCACATGTGCTTTGTGGATTTGGAGAAGGCATTCGACTGTGTTCCCCGGGGTATTCTGTGGGAGGTGCTTCGGGAGTACGGGGTACATGGCTCTTTGCTACGAGCCATTCAGGCCCTGTACAAACAAAGCAGGAGCTTGGTTCGCATGGCCGGCAGTAAGTCAGACTTTTTCCCAGTGAGAGTTGGACTCCGTCAGGGCTGCCCTTTTTCACCGATTCTATTCATAATTTTTATGGATAGAATTTCTAGGCGCAGTCAGGGGATGGAGGGTGTCCGGTTTGGTGACCTCAGGGTCACATCGCTGCTGTTCGCAGATGATGTGGTCCTATTGGGGACATCAGGCCGTGAACTTCAGCTTTCACTGGATCGGTTTGCAGCCGAGTGTGAAGCGGCCGGGATGAGGATCAGTACCTCCAAATCCGAGGCCATGGTTCTCACGCGGGAAAGGGTGGAGAGCCCTCTCTGGGTCGGGGATGAGCTCTTGCCTCAAGTGGAGGAGTTTAAGTATCTCGGGGTCTTGTTCACGAGTGATGGTACAAGGGAGCGGGAGATTGACAGGCGGATTGGTGCTGGGTCAGCAGTGATGCGGGCTCTTTACCGGTCTGTTGTGGTAAAGAAAGAGCTGAGCCATAAGGCAAGGCTCTCGATTTACTGGTCGATCTATGTTCCCACCCTCACCTATGGTCATGAGCTTTGGGTAATGACCGAAAGAACGAGATCGCGAATACAAGCGGCTGAAATGAGTTTCCTCCGCAGGGTGGCTGGACTCTCCCTTAGAGATAGGGCGAGAAGTTCGGTCATCCGAGAGGGACTCGGAGTAGAGCCGCTGCTTCTTCACGTCGAGAGGAGCCAGTTGAGGTGGTTCGGGCATCTGGTTAGGATGCCTCCTGGACGCCTCCCTTGGGAGGTGTCACAGGCAAGTCCACCGGGGAGGAGACCCCGGGGAAGACCCAGGACACGCTGGCGTGACTATATCACCCAGCTGGCCTGGGAGCGCCTCGGAATCCCTCCCAGGGAGCTAGTGGAAGTGGCTAGGGAAAGGGAGGTCTGGGCTTCATTGCTCAGGATGCTGCCCCCGCGACCCGAACCCCGGAGAAGCGGAAGATGATGGATGGATGGATGGATGTTATAATCTTGAACTAACATGTTAAAATACTTGTTGAATGATGCTATTGCTCATTACTTATTACAGCTCAGAATTATAGGCAGGCTGAACAAAGTGCCACATTTTTTCTGTGGGTATTAAGCTCTTGGTGACCAGCATGTCCGTTTTTTAGAACACTGTCAAGCATTTTATTGCTGCACATCTTCGCATTACCGACCATATTTAAGTCGTTTTATTTACAGCATAACTGAATATCAAAATGCTCGTTTTATGCAGCCCTAATTGAAGGTACTGCTGAAAAAATTATATATGTTGTGTATCATGTATTATTAAATTATTTAACAGGAAAATAGTTAACATAGACATAAAAATGCACATCCATTGATCCCTATTTACAGACACCAGACAAAGACAGTGAAACACATGGCTCCAATGGATGCCTCAGTGACTCTGCACTTAAGGAATGCACACATTACTCAATACTGTTACTGCAGCAAAGAAAAAGAACAAGCCACATGCACACACACACACACACACACACACACACACAGGCTTATGATGCTGTAAACTTGCCCTGCCTCAGCTACAGCAGTGCCTGTGTCGTACTGCAGCTTTCCTCTAACTTCCTGCTATAGCATTAATCCAGCCGCTCAGAGGTCAGGCCAGACGCAGCAATCTGCGCTGTCATCAATCCAAATGCCAGGAAAATCTCTGACCATCCAGGAAACAGATACACAGACACACATATACACACGCCATCCACATCATAACTCACACCAGCAGCATCAGTCTGAGGTCAGGCCAAAGCCAACAACCAACTCCGCAGTCGAGCACTCTGAGAGGAAACGATCCTGATCAGTGATAAAGCACACGCGTCATTCACACTGACATCGGTCAATCAAAGCCCCAGTAGCATGCAAGCCACCCGGTCAATGGTCTCCATGGCAATCGCTCAAGAGGGGTCATCCTGATATTTTCTAATAAAGCAGGATCTCGAGACCACCTCATGTTCATTTCTCTGCAAGCAATTAAGCATCAAAATCAGCAGATTTCTGTAACGGATATCACTGCATGGGCTTGGAAATACTGATTGGCTCTGCATCCACAAATGCAAGTTAAGACTGTACCATGGACAGTGGAAGCCATATGTCAACTTCTCCGTGCTTGAGCTCATCTGAAATGGACAAATGCACAATGGTGGTCTGACCACTTTCAACCTTACAGATTGCTAGTGGAAATAATGGACATTGTGTTTTGGGGGCCAAAATAGGAACATCCAGATTGTTACCTGTGTAAAAGTCCAAAAGCCATGGTCATTCATGCTATGTGGGTGTATTAGTGCCCATGGCATGGGCAACTTGCAATTTTATGAAATCACCATAAGATATAAACACATGAAAGATATATACACATTTTGGAGCGACATATGCTGCCTTTTAGATGCTAGGGGCTTCCTGGCTAATTTCAACAGGACAACACTAAGAAACATTCTGCATGTATTACAACAGCATGGCTGTGTATTCAGAGAGTGCGTGTGCTAGACTGGCCTGTCTGTCTAGCACACGTCCATTTGAAAATGTGTGGCACATTATAAAGTACGAAGCATGGTCAAAAACAAAATATGCTTTCAAAATTGGATCAGTCAATGAATTTAGTCTCCAAATGTTAGTCTCATTGTTAAAATTAACATAGAACTTACTAAAGACTGCTTTCTGTTACATTGGCATTTCACCAACTAAACTCAAGCTTTTGTATAGGCATGACATTTGCTGGCTGTGAGAGCAAACTGAAGAAACATTAGACACCAAATAATTATTTTTTCTATATGAAGTTAACAGAACAGTCATGAACATGTATGTATGTATATTTTGCATGCGACTGTATATCTGGGGTAAGGGGGCCATTAAGCATATTTAAACATCAAGATTCCCTTGTGTTTAGCTAAGCTGTCTAGTAAGCTGTCCAATGCATGTGAGCCAATGCATATGACTAAAGCTGAGTCCAAGACACATGTACCACAATATCACCCATTTCATTACCATGACCAAACACATGACCAAAATATACACGAGTCAATGAGATTTTTAGTCTATACGTGAAATCAACGTACTGAGACAGGCAGGTTTAAAGCTCCATAAAAACAGACAGTTTGTCATCTATCACCTCATGGCATCTCACATGAGAGAGAGTTAATGGAGAGTGAGGGTGTGAAGGGTGAGTGTATTTAAAAAGGGTGGTGGAGCA
Source organism: Pygocentrus nattereri (assembly GCF_015220715.1). Classification (NCBI taxonomy): domain Eukaryota; kingdom Metazoa; phylum Chordata; class Actinopteri; order Characiformes; family Serrasalmidae; genus Pygocentrus; species Pygocentrus nattereri. The sequence continues at coordinate 13,800,325 of NC_051234.1, read as the reverse complement.
TGTGTGAACTGAAACACAATGAGAGACACAGAGAAATATGACAGAATCCATGACACGGCTTACGTTCTCCTACTGCTGAGGGAACCATATGAAATCACTTACACTCCAGGGAATTCCTGCTAGACAGACTGACAGTGAGAGTGAGGGGGAGAGAGGGAGAGAGAGGGAGAGAGAAAGGGAAAGGTAAAGGGAGAGGGAGAGGGAGAGGGAGAGAGAGAGAGAGAAAGGGAGAGGTAAAGGGAGAGGGAGAGGGAGAGAGAGAGAGAGTGTTGACATCATCCACGGTGGTGAGGGAGCTACATCGGCTCTGTCCATCTGGTTGTGTACCACGCCTAAAAGAGAATGAATCCGCCTGTGGGATCCATGTCCAATAGACACACCAACACATACAGAGGTCTGAGTTTGTGCGGAAGCATGCAGGCCACATGCTTAACCACTGCAATAAAACCCGCACACATATTTCTCTGCATCATAAAACAAAACAACCATCTCTACCGCTCTGCCTCTCTTTCTCTCTCTCTCTTCCACCAGCCTTACTATGATGTTATTAAATTTGTTCAGTAATAAAAGCTTAATAAAATTACAGTGTTTAAACAAACCGACTAAACCTGCGACTACTCAGCCTAAATCCTACTGTCTTTCAACTGGAGTGACATAAGATGTTTCCATAATACTGACCAAAGATCAGACCTTTACACAAGACTAACCTGAAATCAGGACCAGAGATTTCCACAATATTGACACCGAATAAAACATTTGCACGATACTGACCTAAGATCAGATACTTATACAACATTGAAGAGAAATCAGATGCTTCTTTAACACTTACTTGAAATTAGATACTTGCTGTATATTCACAGAGAATCTGACAACACTTCCACAACACTGATTTGAAATCAGACATTTCAACTATAATGACATAACATCAGACAATGTCTGTTTCAGGGTCAGTATTTCTACAATACTGACCTGAGATCAGACATTTCTAAAGCGCTGATCTGAAATCAGACACTTCCACTATACTGACAAAGGATCATACACTTCCACAATACTGACTAGAGATCATACATTTTTTAATACTTCTAACACAGGATCAGACACTCCTACAATATTCTCATGAAATCAGCCATTTCCACAACACTGAAGTGAGATCATACATTTCTTTAACACTGATCTGAAATCAGATATTTCAGCTATACTGACACAGCATCAGTCATTTCCACAATAATCAGATATCAACCATTTCCACAATATTGACAGTAGATCAGACACTTCCACAACACTGACATGAGAAATGAGACATTTCTACAATAATGGCCTAAGATCAGACATTTCAAGAACATTGATCTGAAATCAGATACTTCCACTATACTGTTACAGGATCAGACACTCCTACAATACTGACATGAGATCGGACATTTCCACAATGCGGAAACTGGATCAGACATTTCTACATTACTGATCTAAAATCGGACATTTCAGTACTGACTTGAAATTTAATACTTCCACAGCACTGATGGCAGATCTAGGCTAGCCTGCCTGATCGTCAACAAACAGATATAGCGTTTAAATAAAATAGCATTGTTGGGGGGTAGGAGGGGACTTATAAGGCATGAATGCAAATAAAAACCGGTGATTCCCTGTGATTATCAATAATCTAAGGACATATGAGTGTGTTTTCAGCATTGTAGGTAATGTGATAACAGAGAAGCCTGTTTACTCCTTTAAGGCAGAGGCAAAAAATAGCTATTTCTGCATTTGACCACTTCTGGAAACTGTTGTTACATTTATTTGCTCTGTATAGAACGTGATGTAACAAAGGAAAAATTCTGAGATTTTTAATCCAGATATGAGTCAAATATTTCAGCAATGCCACCATAATGTCAGACAATACTGACACAACATAACTACACATTGTTAGCCTTTCTCTCACCAACTATTAGCTCAACAGCACAACTGCATCAGTCTCCAGGGTGGCAGCTGTGTCAGCATCTCTGTCTGAGCAAGGACTCGAGGCCAGTTTGAGCTCAACATCCCGAGGATTTGAGTGCAATCAGAGAGCTGCTCCTTTAAGCAGCTGTAATCATAAAGCACATGTGAGGGATTAAAAGATGAGCATGAGATTGAGATTGTGACCTACATACAGGACTGGCTACAGGTTCTGGTCCTAAGGCCCCACATCTAACACACACTCTCTCACAGCTTTCTGTTACACTCCACATCTGTCCCATCTTTTAAGAACCCCATGAGAGGAAGAGGAAGTTATGTGCACTTCTTCACGGTAGATTTAATCCACAAGCTAATTACAGCAGGGTCACGCAGTTGTGACTATGTACAGCTAGTCATGACCGCTTGCCCTTACTTATGACCTTGCATATAGAGCCAAAAGGCTTTTATCTGCTTTTCCTGTTGTACCAGTGGTATCTACTTTCATGTTTCCCATGTAGATTAAATTAAAGCAAATGGCAGTCTAATGCTGGAAGTCAGGCAGAGTCCCTGGGGAAGTTCCACAGGTCCTTATTTACTGTTGGTTAGAAGTTGCATTATTAAATTTTACCACCAATATCTACATATTTGACAAGTATAAAAAAGGGAATGCTTTTATTACTGAATGGAAAAAAATAGATTTATTATTTTTCATTATTATTGTTTTCATTATAAATTTTCATTTCATTACAATGACTTGACAGAGAAAGAACAAGATTGGTCTGTTAAAATGACTTTTCTACTGTTTTCATCTGTTCAGTTCGAGTTTGGTGCAGATGACATCATATCTGCCAAAGTAGCATCAGAGTTAGCAGTGTATATGTCAGCTACCTGCATTCTTCTACCTTAATAAAGTGATTCTCCCTCTGCTCAGTCTCAGCCAAAATTCCCAACAAGTAAATTATTTACATGTATCTAAACTGATGTGACTGTTATAAAGGTTTTTTACATTGTTGTGTGTAGCATAGCTATACACTGCTTCCTACTTGCATTAGCCAGCAGATGCAGGGCTACCATAAGTGATTAACTTCTTTTATGAGGGCGCAATAGTTAGCGGTTCACCTTAACTGTAGGAATAAATGATACGCTAGCCTTTCCTGGCAAAAAGCTCAACTTTTGTGTACTCTTACAAGCATGGTGTACAATCAGGCACACAAGAATTTTCTCCATCCTTCCCCAAAATTTCACTTGAAATGTGACTCATAAGGGGAGGTTGTGCGTTTCAGTTTCAGAAGCATGGTCCAGCAGCTAGCTAGTCAGCTATAGGTTACGTATATACCAAAGTGTTGCTGAGCATTTAAATACCAGACACAATATATCTGTGATCTACCCGTCATAAGATGTAAGGCTGAGCTCTTGGAGATAAGTCACAAAATGTAATTTTATCTCTAGAGTGACCAGTAGGTAGCCTGTGCTCTGTCTGCACTTTGTACTCACCATTCAAAAACCGACTGTTTTCGACTGTTTCAAAAACCAATGTGATCTCTTCTTTTTCAGGAGAGGCTCAAACGGATGAACCACACAGATTGTTGGTGCGGCAAGTTGTTTACGTTGCCTGGGAGACACAACTGTCACTTATTTTGAAACCCCCACACAGTTCTAAGCAGATCGTGACTTGGAATTTTGGAGCATTTATCTACCATTGTTTTTTAATTATATATATATATATATATATATATATATATATATATATATATCATTATATGTATTTATTTACACATATAACTTGAAGATGACACTGACAAATGCTTTACCATTAAAACATCTGAAAACATGTTACAGGAACTTTAAGGCATGGACAATGACATCTAAATAAACAATTACAGGCACTGCTCAAATATTAAGATTTGACCAACATTTTAAAGTGATATTTGACAACCTATTTCATGTGCTTTAAAAGAGCAGTATCTTGAAGCAATGCTGGGCTGCTGTGCTAAATTATTGCATTGCTCATCCAGATAAATGTAGTCCCAATTTTAAATTTTATAAATTTTATATACTTAAATTATATTTAAGTATCAGCATCACCAGATACAGACATGAAAAATATCAAGTTAACTGCATTGTTGTCCAATTTCCACATCTGTGCATAACTAACAAATTTACTTTTCTTTGCATAAATTTATTTCATTTTTGTATTAATGACTTTGAATGATATTTAACTCTAAAAAAAAAAAACTATAAAGTAATGAAAAAATGCACTAATAGACATTATTATAACAGTTTGCATGAAAAATATTTAATATGATAAAGCTCCAAAGAGTTAGCTAACTCTTCTAATTTGGATAAGCTGTTCTAAATGCAACTGAGAGCATGCTAGTTGGCAGTAAACATGACTTGGCATCAAGATTGACATTGTCACCTTAGATTAATACTGTTAAATAATTCAAAACGTGTTTGTGTTCAAAAGTATCAACTTTTGCAAAATACTCACTACAGCCCTAGAAAATCAATATATCGCTGTTGTTGAACAAAACCTTATACCTCCAAATAGATAACTTTACAGGAGAAGAAAAAAACCTACTTTACTTTTCATGTAAGTCAGTGGAACCAGAGTTTTTTCCAAGTCATTTTGGGACATTTCTTTTCATCCATTCATCTAGGAAATTTCCACGCAATGTAAAGGACAACAGGCATATTTCAAATTATGTCAAAAATGGAAAAACTATCAAAATGGAGATACAAGGTTTTCTTCCAACAGCAGTGATATATAACCTGTTCTTTAAAAGTTCAGGGCATAGCATGTCTCTCTTCAGAGACTGAGATGCTACACACAAAATCAACTTTGCAAGTGTGCCGATTAACTTAAGACAGTCTTAGAAGTTTAGCTCAGACGAACCAACATATTAGCCAAAGTTTATTAAGGTATTCAATGGAAACAACAGCTTGTGTGTGCATCTCTCAATGTATAATGCTTACTGCACATCAGATGTTTATACACATCCAAGCAAAAGCAAGAACTTCAGGAAAAGGGATTTTGCAGTGGATAGAGAGAGGGACAGGAGGAAGATGGGAGGACAAACAGACAGAGGACAAGGCATCTTCCTGTCTCACTCTTTAATCAACCCTCCTACTGAATCTCAGTGTGCCGTTGCAATTTTGTCATTCAGTTTCCAAGAATAATGGCAGGCTTAGTCACTACGCACACACACATAGGACTAGCGCCAACACACAGTAGCGTAGGAGGTGTGCATTAAACATGACTGGCTAATAGAACACTTTCAATCCAAATATTTACACCTCTCATTCCATCCACAGTCTCATGAAGAGATCCTCCACAGATCCACCGTCTGGCCTGAGCATTGTCTTTCAAGCAGCAACTAATGAACGCTACAGCTTCCATATACAACATCAGCACAGGCCTGCATGGAGCCAGCAAACAACACTCACTAGCTAGTGACATCAAGCTGCAACAGGGCTGGGCAATATGGGCAAAAACACAAGCAAAAAATATTATTTGTTACCGATAATTATCATTTCATTGCAAAGCCTTGCTTTTTTTTATATGTGTTTAGATCATTTAACCATTTGAAAAAGGCAGCTGCCTGTTATATTGTGTGAACATTTCAGAATCCAGAATTAAGTCTAATACAATTTTGTTATAACGCATATTTAAGTTAAAGACGTTTTCTTCTTCTATAAAGTTACTCTTCAGTGATCAACGCGTTTCTAATGTTTCATCTTTAGTCTCAGTAGTTTGTACCTTCCTCTGGAATGTTACTGATTTAAGAAAACTAACCATTCCAAAATGTGTGCCAACATCTCTTGTTTCAAAGTGCATTCCTCAAACTTACGGCCTTTTACTCTCCATAATTTCATCACTGAGAACAGTTAGCTAGCTAAATCTTAACAGATATCAGCATATAAATATAACTATAGCAACACTGCTGTTGTGAGTGAATGGCTAGACTTCTTCCTCCTCACAGAGTACAGGAATACATAACCACCTAGTTTACATACAGAAAGCTTTTACTGCTAAGTAAAAGACTGAGTAACAAAACATGATAATCATTTTATCAAACATAACTTATATAACTATCATTGTTTATAGCTCAGATACATGCTTAAAGTGAATCAGAAAGCATAAGGCATTTTCTTTCTGTACTGTGAAGCATATTATCAGGGTCTTTGAGCTAGATGAGTATTTAATATAGATGATTGTTAGAGGTGGTAAAAGTAAGAAGTAAAACATGTTATTATGATGGACAGGGACATTTTAAAGGTGGGCAAAAATCAATTCCTTCAGATCCAAGATCACAATAATTTTGTCCTTTAAGTGACAAAAGTCAGTGTTGATTTCAGATTGACGTTTCAGGTTGTAGTTTTTTTTTCTTCCCCAGAGAACAACACTGATGAGCTTATCCAAATAAATCAAAGATATGTTCCTCATGAGCCATGTTCTACAAGCTCTGTTAGAATAATTCGTACAGAATTTGTTTAGGTCCAATGCAGACATAAATGAGCATTGGAAGACAATCAAACACTGGGGAATCTGCTGTTTGAGTGCATGCGTGTTTGCTGTTTGGGACTAAACATGATCCCAAGATCCTGGAACAGCCAAGTATGACGCAAGTACAGCTTATGTCTGCACCCAACCCAAAACTTACCCTCTTCCAGAATGGGATTGTATGGGTAATGATAGAGAATTAATGAGTAAGAGATACTGGAAAAAGGCCTGAGAGAGAGAGAGAGAGAGAGATTTATGACATAAGGCCATTCAAGAACACAGCCTACAAAACCAAGAGTCCAATGACATCATCACGTCACTCCCTCTTTTTTTTCCATTCCGCCCTCCCTTGCTCGGTGTCTTTCTCTGGCCGCCCTCCATTCCACCTCCTAAATGCAGATCCTGTCATAAATTTGCGGCCGGCGGAGAGGGGAAGCACAACAGAGGAGTCTCAACCGGCTGAGTGTGTGAACAAGCTCGTGAAGAAGCCACAGGGCACAAACAGAAAGCGTTTACAGCCAGCTAAGCTAAAGCACTACACAACTGGCAGCATAACAATGTATCAATCTAAATTCGACTGCATAGATTTTACAAGTGTTAAAAGTGTGCACTCACAAATTCCTGGGCCATTTCAAAATATAAACACATTAAAGTGGTCACTGTCTATATTCACCTACTGTGTAAACAGCTTCTCCAGTCACATTCATGCAGTGTGTTATGCTGAATTTCATGAAAAATCATCCAAATGATTTGAATCAGAGATTTAACATTTCACAGAATCTTTCTAAAGAATTATTATGAAACCCAGGTTCATATTCATAAAGCTTTATAGAGTAGACCTGTGTCTTAAAATAAGTACTACTATAGTGTACCAGCCACTTTTCATGAAAGTAGTGCATTCACACTGGAAAATGAAGTGGTATGTGATTTATGGCTGGGTACTGTCGGCAACTTCACAATACAATATTTATCATGATTCAAGTCGCACTATAAAATACAACAATAACACACATTTGATCAACAACTACCTTAAAATTAATTCGTAGAGCTACAGTAATAATGAATAAACAAATAGTGTAGTCTGGGTACAGTGATGATTTTCTAGTTAAAAAAAAGGGGGGGAACAAAGAGGGGGGGGGGGGGGGGGGGACTACAAGACAGTTGAAATTTCAGTTGCCTTGACAAATCCCAGGTGGTTGCTAAGGTGTTGCTTTGTTTTTCCAGTGAGGTTGCTAAGATGTAAACCACGTCTGTAAAAATGAAACTAACTCAAGCACAAAACTGCACGCGATGACCTAATGAATAAACTTCTGTACTCCGTTTGCGTTGAATGTGCTAAGCGCAGAAGACACCGAAGTGAAGCCAGGCTGGATCAGAGCTTTTTCTCTGCAAAGCTGCCTTTTATTCTTTAAAACAACAAAACCCAATTAGAACGGTAACTGCTATAAAATATTACACTCTCACACTTGAATGCAGTATTTATTTCACTGGTGCATCAAAGCACCGTTTTAAATATTGATACAGATATCACTATCAATATTTTTATAGTCACAAGCACATCCATGTTACATTGGCAATATTTTGAGTTGTACTTTTAATAGCATGCTGATGTAGCACTGTGGATAACACCGCAGGCCACTGGGGTGCAATTCATCATGTGGCTAAGCACACCATCTTTGGAAAAAATCTCCTTACACTACATTAGCTTCCTTTTGCAATGTTCTAAGTTGCTGTAGTTTGCCAAATGCATAAATGTAAGAATTTATATTTAACCTGCCCTACTTGAGCTGGATTAGTTTAACCTGGGGAATTACTGTAAACTGGGTGATGACCAATGGGACTTTAATGTAGCATAAATCTGCTATATCTAGTTTTTAAAAGTCTGCTAAATAATAATTCTGCAGAAATTTACCTTCTGTGATTTGACAAACTTGGAGTTCCTTCATTAACAGCAGCCCTGTACGAATAAACCTAACATTAATGTAACAAAACCTCCTGGTAATAAACATCAGCATCTCAGTATTATGCAACCAAGAGCCTAGGTTTATTGTGTGTTCAAAACAACTGAAATCTAAAACATCTGTAAATGTTTTGTAGCTAATAAGAGAATTAATATGCAAAAGTACTTCTTAAAGTGTAATTCCAGTCCTGTTGGATGCCATCTGTTAAGTTTAATGAGCCCAATTTATCAGCCTATAGCTACTCTATCTGGTGTTAACCAGACGTTTGTTTTTTTTGTTGTTTATTTGGGTCTGTTCATTTCTTAAATCTTAAATTTTCAAGGAGAAGTGAATGTACGGGCTAAGAGTATTTTATTCATGATAATTAAAGAAAATTACACATATACTTTATCTTGCACAAATCAGCCCTTACAAATTACATTTTACTCTGATAAAAACTAATCCAGCTTGAACAGAGCCTTAGATAAAGGCAAAACATTTCTGGTCAATTGTCTCTGCACCAACTAAAGATGTTGACCAGTCATTGATTTCTACAGTACTTCTATTCTTCTCCATTCCTCCATTCTCCCTCAGTTCGACTCACTCTCTCCTCAACGTCCGTCTTAGTTATGACTGGAATTTTAGGAAGTCCGTTAAAAGGGAGCTATCTGTTTCCTCACACACTGGCTCATATCTACTGGAATTTACTCTCTGCGACTGTGTGTGTGTGTGTGTGTGTGTGTGTGTGTGTGCTGAAGCATGGCAGGCCGAGAGAGAGAGGAGAAATTGAAATAGGGTTTTAAGAAAGCGATTATGCTGCTGTGGCAGCTGTGAGATGGAGCGCACTCACTTCAGCCAAACAGCCTGGAACCTTGAAGTCATTCAGAAAGCTCCATACACTGCCACACACAAAGATGCTAGATGCCTCAGATTCTTTTAACCATATACAACCAAGTTCTAGTGTTCAGAGTTTTCTTAGTCCCACTCTGAAGTATCTCTCTCTCTCTCTCACACACACACACACACACACACACACACACACACACACACATTTGACAGGTTGGGCACCTGTCATAATATTGTTGGCTGATAGTTATCTCAATATTGGCCTTTACAATACTGATACCACAGAAATGTGCAACAAGCTAATGGGCCTCTCACTAAGCACTGATTAGTAAGATTATATTTACATTAGATTACATGTTACTGTTATCTGTGAGCATCCTGACCAAACACGGATGTTCTCTGAGTGTTTGGATGAACCAAGGCGTGCACATGACCCAACAAACAAGTAACTTTGGGAAACAATAATGCAGGCCTATCTTTAAACTCTTTAGTGTGCTGATAGGCATAGAAGGTAGTGACGCAAAGTAAAAGCACTACTGTTCAACCACCAGTTAGGGAATGTTTTCCTTTAAATCACTCATCAGTCATTCAGTTCTTGTGTTCTACTATAGAGAAGTCAGTGAATGAAGGTAATGATGCTGAACAAGAACACAAATAATGCTCTTCATGTATAAAAATACATGGTGTGCTGGCTATATGGAACCTGAATTCATAAAACAACCGAAAAGGACTGCGGTGCCTCAGCTCTCCACATACACCCCACCCCCTCAACTGTCATTCCCCAAAACATCTCCTAGGTACAGAACCACTGACTTAAATAAATCAACAGTGTGTAGACCCTGCAAACGTTTATTCTGAAAGAAGATCTCTGTGGCCAGATCATTTTGATATTTTTTGGGGGGGAAAAAAGATGTTTTTCTTTTTATCTATGTCATCTTAGATCTGAGAAACACATACACACATACATTCCCTCACCTATTTATTTTAAGCATAGCCTTTGTCCAGAGCATCGAGTGCACAGTCTTTTGAAATTACTTTTGTTACAATAAACATTACTGAAGTAATTTGACTGATTAATTTTTTTTCATTAGAAAGTCTTTTACTTAATTATATCAACACTTTCTTAATTTCTGCTGTTTAACCAAACTTTAACCACTGAATTGTAAATCATGCATAAATCAAAGGTAATCGTTTAAGGTTTCAACCTATCATTAGTGTTCAAATGAATCAAGGTGTTCACATGACCCAACAAGTGATGATTCTGCTCAAAAATTAAGCAAGTCCATTAGATCCAAATATTTGTCTTCTGAATAACGACTGTAATTCCAACCCCAAAAACAGAAATGCTGTTACAGAGAAATTCTATTAATGACTGCCAAAAAGTTCATGGCATCAAAATGGAAAACGGACACCTGCACTTCTACTGAAAACCAACAGCTGTACATGATTAGAATAGATGTCATACCACCTTTTAACAAAACTTGGCAACCGTTTACTGATTATTTGAAGAATGCAACACCAGACAAGATTGACAGCTGAAAATATTTTGTTCCCCCTTATTTTATGTATAAATATGTCCCACTGTCATGTGTCTTATGTCTTGTCTTTTTACTCTGAAAAGCAAAATAAGATATTCGAATAATTAAAAATAAGGAGGCCAGTCCTTAGACAGGCTACATCATGTCAGGGATTCATTAATGTGTCAACTCACAACCACAATATATAGTAATAAAACTGCACTTTGGTATTTCATCCATATCCTGCAGATCTACTTTTGGGACAAACTCTGTCAGGCAACTGTCATTTCCTGATGGGGTGTTGTCCATTATAAAACCTGCAAAGAGACAACACATGCGTTTACAAAAGAAAGGCAAATAAACAGACAAATCCCTCTCCTGTCATCAGACAGGTTCGCTGTCACGGTAAACTCGACCTACGCCGCTCACACATGCACACGAGCGCACACACAGACTCACACTGCCTACGCTGCAAGATGCAGATTTCCTGAGTAAGTCATGTCAGCAAAAGCAGTGACAGCAGTTTGAGTTTTTCTCTCGCTGCCAGCATGTCACAAGATCTACAACAGACAGGGCATCTACAGAGGGCTAACACACACACACACACACACACACACACACACATATTTTCTTCTTTCTGTTGAATGGATATGACATCAGTAGCCTGAGGTTAACCAATTCTGCCATATTTCTCTGCCTCTGTGCCTCAGAAAGCATCTTACTGTTGGCAACACCTCTGTAGTTGCAGAATAATAAAGGAATTATTACAACTTAACATTAACTTAATGTATTAACATTATGTAATACAACTGCACAAACACGCTCATGTTTTATCTAAACACACAGCTGCATGCAGCCCGGTCAAATTTCCTGTTTTGTTGACTTTTTTCCCGTGGGAATAAGTTAACATCATAAACACACACATAAATATGACATTTTTCTGTAAATTTAATGCACAGTTTCTAGTCATTTTTGCTGAGACTAAAATACAACAAAAATATAAAATCTGCTGTAACTTTTATAAAAGCCACATTTCAGATTTTTTCCACCAGTGTGTTAAATTCATTAAATAAACCATAATTTTGCATTGAAATGTGCTCTTCTCTGTTCACTCATTAACATGTAATCCTGCAAACTTAGAATAAGCATACAGTCCTGCCTTAGGCTAAAATTATACTTACAGCTATCTGTGTGAGCTGTACCCGCTTATTTGCTCAGAAAAACAATAAGATAAGAATACATATGAATTAACAATAACGCAAGGAATAACACAACTCAGCAGAGAGGTACCGACAGGCAAAAAAGGTGACAGCCGCAACGGTGGCAGAAGCAAAATCCAGGGCGTGGGAGGAGGTTCAAGGAGGTTCTGGACAACTGTCCAGCGACTCAGGAGTGGTTGGGGTGGCTGCGCCCAAGCTGTATTTGGCAAGGGTGGAGAAACTCTGACTTCAGTGACTCAGTGGAAGAAGCACTTTGAAGAACTCCTTAATCCGGGAGACATGCCTCCCTCACAGGAGTCAGGGCCAGAGGCCTCTGGCGTGTCAAGCTCCATTTCCCTGGTGGAGGTCACTTAGATAGTTGGCAAGCTCTTCAGTGGCAAGGCACCGGGGGTGGATGAGATTCATCCCGAGATGCTTAAGGCTCTGGATATTGTGGGGCTGTCGTGGCTGATGCGCCTCTGCAATATTGCATGGACCTCAGGAACAGTACCCTTGGACTGGCAGACTGGGGTGGTGGTCCCCATTTTTAAAAAAGGGAGCTGGAGGGTGTGTGCCAACTATCAGGGTATCACACTGCTCAGCCTCCCTGGGAAAGTCTATGCCAATGTGTTGGAAAGGAGACTTCAACTGATAGTTGAACCTCAGATTTTCACCCTCTCACGGATTGTTGAGCGGGCATGGGAATTTGCCAACCCAGTCTACATGTGTTTTGTGGATTTGGAGAAGGCTTACGATCGGGTTCCCCGAGATATCTTGTGGGAGGTCCTCCGGGAGTATGGGGTACCGGGGCTACTACTCTGGGCCATTCGGCCAAAAATGACAGGTGGCAGCAGTAATGCGGTCACTGTACCGGACTGTAGTGGTGAAGAGGGAGCTGAGCCATAAGGCAAAGCTCTCTGTTTACCGGTCGGTCTACATGCCGACCCTCACCTATGGTCATGAGCTGTGGGTAATGACCGAAAGAATGAGATTGCAAATAAAAGCGTCATAAATTAGCTTTCTTCGCGGCGGGCTACACATTATTTGATAGGGTGAGGAGCTTGGCCATCCGGGAGGAGCTCGGAGTAGAGCCGCTACTCCTCCGCATTGAGAGGAGCCAGCTGAGGTGGTTCGGGCATCTGATTCGGATGCCACCTGGACGGCACGGCCTACCGGGATAAGGCCCCAGGGTCATCCTAGGACCTGCTGGAGGGATTACATCTCAAAGTTAGCCTGGGAGCAGCTTGGGATGCCTGGGAATGAGCTTGAGGAAGTTGCAGGAGACATGGTCATCTGGGATTTTCTGCTCTCCCAACTGCTACCGCGACCCTATCTGGATTAAGCGGTCAACGACAATGATGATGACAAGGAAGTATTCCAGTCACTATAAAGTAGAGTTAGCTCAACCATTTTCAAACTTGTCCTGGAAGCAGACTAGTACTTGTAGTTAGCGTCCAAGACCTGTTTCAGCTTATCAATACTTCATTATGTTAAATCAAGTGTACTGGTGGTGGAACTATACAACTTGATTTGAAGGCTCTTCACTTGAGCTGCACTGAGCAGAAGCAGAATGAAAAATGTTCTTCTAACCAGCTCACAAGATGTTATGACCTAACTGAAGCTTTTATATTTCAAATTATCCCTTCAAAGTACTCGTTTCAACTCAAAGATAATAAGATTTATGTGTATTTTCTCTTGCTAATCTAGTCTAAGATACCATACATTTTAATTTCTATTTTGTCAAACATATTCACTCACCCATCCAAATCACTGAATTCAAGTTTATAAAACCAAGCACCTAGGCATGCAGACTGCTTCTACAAACATTTGTGAAAGAATGGGTCCCTCTCAGGAGCTCAGTGAATTCCAGCATGGTACTGTGATAGGATGCCACCTGTGCAACATGTCCAGTGATGAAATTTCCTCAATACTAAATATTCCATAGTCAACTGTGGTATTATAACAAAGAGGAAGTGATTGGGAATGACAGCAACTCAGCCACAAAGTGGTAGGCGACATAAAATGACAGAGTGGGGTCAGTGGATGCTGAGACGCATAGTGCACAGAGGTCGGCAACTTTCTGCAGTCAATCACTACAGAACTCCAAACTTCATGTGGCCTTCAGATTAGCTCAAGAACAGCATAGAGATCTTCATGGAATGGGTTTCCAAGGCCGAGCAGCTGCATCCAAGCCTTACGTCACCAATGGTCATCACCTCATCTCCAATGGACGAGTCTGGGTTTCGTCGTTGCCAGGAGAACAGTACTTGCCTCTGACTGCATTGTGCCAAGTGTAGCTTGGTGAAGGGGTGATTATGGTGTGGGGTTGTTTTTCAAGAGTTGGGCTCGGCCCCTTAGTTCCAGTAAAAGGAACTCTTAATGCTTCAGCAGACCAAGAGATTTTGCTCCCAACTTTGTGAGAACAGTTTGGGGATATTACAACATGTCTGAGAACCAGTGCACAAAGCAAGGTCCATAAAGACATGGATGAGCGAGTTTGGTGTGGAAGAACTTGACTGGCCTACACAGAGTCCTGACCTCAACCCGATAGACTACCTTTGGGATGAATTACAGCGGAGAGTGCAAGCCAGCTCTTCTCGCCCAACATCATTGTATAACCTCACAAATGCGCTTATAAACTTCTCAGAAGAGTTGAAGCTGTTACAGCTGCAATGGGTGGGCCGACATCATATTAAACCTCTATGGATTAAGAATGGGATGTCATAGGCGTGTGAAGGCAGACGAGTGAATACTTTTGGCAATATAGTGTATATTGTGTATATATTACACATTAAACTATTCAGACTTCATTACTGGTGGAATATTCTCAATGGAAAGTCAAGCACAAGAAAAGCTGACATACCACACATCAAATACAGCATGTTTATTTATTAACCCGAATGGTGTTTATACATTCACTATTCAATATTTAGTCAGGGTGACCAAATATTTGCAATGAGTACTAGCGTTAGGTGTTGCCACAGTAATTTCCAAATTCAGAATTTATGCAATTTTGCTAAATTGCAAACCAATGTGGCATTTAAAATCCTTCAATGTAATTTTATTTATTTTTTATGTGTTAATGATGTGTTTGAATGCAACATCCACCAAAAATGTAAGTTAAGCTACTATATATTATTTGCATAGCTTTAAGTTGATCATGTATCAGTGTCCTGCATCAACAAACAAATGAAACCAGGTTTGTCCGTGCGCAGACATAAACAGGCTAAAATATAAACAGTCACACATTCTGTGGCTTAGACCCATTGTAATAAACTTCCCAGCATGTGCTGTGCTAAGATAACAAGCAGAGCTGTTTCGGTTAGTCATAGCATGCCGAATGTAATGGCAGCAGATGAGAGAATTTTCTAATATTTGAACTGCAATGAAGAAATATTTACTCAGATAAGACTTTAGCAACGGGAATGTGCAGTTCTGGAAGGGAGCCGCAGCTTTGCCTTACACAACTGAGAACTTAAAGTAAACTTGTAGGGGCAAAACTGACATTCAGGGGAAAGTCTGGGCTGTAAACTGGCAATATACATTTTACATGCGTTTTTTGTTGTTGTACTTCAGCAGGGTTTCCAAATTTAGAATGCGAAATGGATACAGCCGTAATTCATTTATTGGCCTTTTGGAAAATGTGACTCATCCCATGTGCACACCCTGCACCTCAACACAACTGTGGTGTAGGAGACCATCCAACACAAACAGTACAAAAAGGTTCTTTTTTTTGAAAAACTGATCTATTTTGAACTGTTCCAGAGAACTTGTGATGACTTGTTCATTCCAGATGGATTTTAGCAGGATGATTATTCACGCAGAAGGCATTTAGCTTATGTGCAAACTTGACTAAACTGAGGTTCACAAGTAACACTTATGCTATATAAGTATACATTCAATAGCAGACATTACTACTAAAACCAATGCTGTGTGTGCACTGAAAAAAGCACTGAATCAGTCTGTCTGTTCTCTAATCCACAGAGAAATATTGCCTTCTCGTTAGGGTTCAAAATTTCCAAGGGAACTTGAGAAATCTCCTAGGCTACACCCTGCAGAAAACGCAAGAGCTGCCAATATATGTAGATATGAAATCAAATCTGCTTCAATTTCAATGTAAAAAAGGCTGTGAGGAAAATGACTAGTGCAAGCTAACAGAGCTGAAGAGAAACAGCAGGAAATGTATCTTCATTAACAATACCTTTAATGAAATGATAAGCGTGCCTGCTCTCTGCAGGGATTAAATAGGCCAATTAAATTCTCTTGCTAACTAGTGACTAAAACTGTGTGACTGATTTAGTCAAACTTTGTTCCATGAGGCAGAATATGCCTGTAAAGGAGAAGTACAACCTGAAGCTTTAGGGAGCTTGATGTTCGTGTGGTAGAGATCAGGCAGATTGCAATGCGCTGGTCTGATCAATACCGACAGTGCAATTCATTGTTCACCAGACAATCTGCCATTCGTAAAGGTCAATCTCTTTGCTCCTTTGTTTCATTCGCTGGTATTTGTTTTCGCTCTCATTGTTGGACCCAGAACCTTCTCTTCATCTTCTCAAGTTGTCCATCAGTTTGTTCTTGATCACTGTCCTTGTCTCTCATGTTACTCTTGCATCTGTGGCGCTGAAAAAACTTCTGGCAAAAGAAGTAAAATCACCTAAGCTAGGGTTAAACATTAATGGACGATAAGTCACACTGCAAAATATCCGGGTTTCCCAAGTCTAGTCCTGGAGAGCTACCACCCTAGAGAGATCAGATCCAACATCCCTGGCCTTAATATTCAGATGCCCCTCAAGGTTACCATTACCTAGATCAGATGTGCGAGATTTGGTTGGAGTTAAACTCTCCAGGATTGAGCAGCTCCACAATATACTACACCCTTGTCCAATGCCATCTGGTTTTATCAGCATCAAAAAAACATGGCCAATAAAGTGCCAATAATAATTTTTTTTAGGTAGCAGCATCACTGAAATTTAAACTCAGAATCTCAGACGACAAGACCTTAAATGGTTGTCCCACTGGAGAACTCCCATCTTAACCATATGAAAACAATACAGGCTGAACTAGAGAATTTGACTACATACTAAACTGCAAACAATGCAACAATATTTGTATTATTTTAGACTGTAAGCTGTTAATTGAAGTTTAAAAAGTGTGACAATTCAGAATTGGTCATATCTGTCAGTAAAGCACTGTTCAAGTAAAACAAGAAAAAACTTTTCAGTATGAAAGCAAAAAGCATTTAAATATAGTTCTTGACAATTATTGACATCAGAATACTTTGCCAATTTCACAAAATATTCATATCATATATATATATATATATATATATATATATATATATATATATATATATATATATATATATATATATATGCATATACACACATGAAGATATTGGTGTGTGAAATGAAATTACAAAGGCTGACGTCACAATAACGATTAACAATTTCTTCAGCAGCCCTAATAAACAAGTAGTACACTTTGTACACAAACGTATTTCCCACTGCACATTTTTCTCTAGCTTGTTTTCTTGACAGGGAAGACCCAACAAAACAAAAAAAGCCTTGTTTTCACAGTAATGAAAGAAATAAAGGCTCTGCTATGAAAACAGCACTCAAAACTTGCACTTTGACAGTCTACACTTTAAAAATAATCTTAAATAACAGGGGTTTGCCTTGGCATGGCATCATTAATCAAGCCTCAATGTATTGCACTCAAATCTTATCTGTTTAGTCACCATGACAACTTCAGTTAGGACTGAATTTAGAAAAGAGGCTATTACAGAACAATAGTTCTTAAGTTCATAATCTTATCCATTAACTCCAGATAAGAAAACAGTGTTATAGAAACATCCTAACTAGACAAATTTACCTGATATTATCCTAACATTAAGAGAATCTCCGAGGTGTCTTCTGCTTAAACCACCTGTTTCTATAATTTTATGCAGTGACAAGCAGCTGAGTTTAACTAGCATAATGATGTTACATTTATCTTCACTGAAAATGGTGCTTTAACATATGAGCTTTTTCCTAACAGTGTTTTAAAACCCCCAGACACTGCAGACACAATCTCTGCCACCTCTCTTATTACCTTTGTGTTTAAAAGTTGATGAAAACTCATCAGATAAAATATTACAATGACGGTGGTGAATAATGAGCATGTAAATGTGCTTGTTTATTGGGGGAGTAGTGTTAGTGTAGTCCCCTAAAGCGTTTGGGAAATGGAAACAAACTGGAGAGTGGCGATGCTCTTATAAAAAGCACAAAACACTCTCACAATATTAACTTGAACTTTATTGTGCTTTTTATTAATTTTGTGACCTTTTTCTTTTTACATTAGTAACAGTAGCTAGCAGAGCCTTACCTTACCAAGTAACTAACATGATTTTGTATACACGTTTACATTTCAGCTGTGCCTGTATGATTGCTTGCTAGATATCAGACATGACACTTGATTGTCAACTTTGATCAAGATTTCCTAATTTGAGATAAGATGTTGTAAGATCCATCCATCAATCCATTTTCTAAGCCGCTTCTCCGTCAGGGTCGCGGGGGGTGCTTTAAGATAAGATTCCTAAATTAAAATTTGCTTCTACCAAACAAATTTGTCAAAAATCCCTTTTTAAAATGTCAGATCCTAAGACAAAACGAAAGTTTCTGCCCCTGGAGACTTTTTTCAACTGGATCATACTGTTGGATTTTCACCATGAGAGCAAATCTGAGTTAGAAGAGTACAGTGCTGTTGTACTGCATTATTAAAGAATGCCTATAGCACATTGAAATAAACAAAGCAATCCCAAGAGGATCTTGTGGTCACAGACTAAAAGAAAAGAGGCATGCAGTGTGCATAGTAAGGCAAACTAAATATGAAGAGCATGAATTAAAGGTCAAGCGAACTTCATGTAGCCTGATTTGTGTGTTTAAGAATTCTGGCTATCGTTGAGAATTTTTTTCTGTGACTGAAAGTGACTGCAAATTGCATGTGTTAAACTAAGCCAAAGAAATGAAAACAGTGAGCTAGGGCAAACATTCCAACATGTCTGATTTCAAAAATAAGCAAGCTAAAAAGTTAGAAGAGCCACTAGTTTACACTACCAGACTGTAGATGGGATGAAAATCTAGAGGTTTCACTTTCCAGTTCTTAGATCTCATATCTGTGATAAGGTTCAAGCTTTCAATTTCTACCACTGAAAAAAGACATGAAGCAACTATTCTAAATTCATGCTAAAAAAAGGTACAATACCACTGTTTCTTTTTCCAATATAGATATCGATTTTGAAATGTTGTATATTGGTCGATACCTAGTGAATACTTTTTCTTCAAAACTCAAAGTATGCCACGGAAAAGCACTTACCAGCGTTCTATTTGAAGCTCAATATCTCTGCCTTTCATCTTATGATGAGTATATCACAGACATGTTGCATCCAATATTTAAACACTTAGCAGCACTAACGTTACATCCATAACCTAGAGCTAGCTAGCAAACTGCTGGGCCGCGCTCTGGAAACTGAAGGCACCCAAGCTCATGTCAGTAATATATGCGGACACCCCGCAGAAATTTCTCATGTGTCTTACTGTGTGCCACGCCTGTAAAGTACAATTACAGGGAAACACTGTGAGCGTTGATGTTAGGGGGATATCTAATATATCAATTTATTCCAGTTAATCACTTGTAGATGAAACAGGTGGCTAACAGAAGTGCCTCTAACAGCATCACATCATACAATGTGAGTGTGTGCTAATTCAGATTAGATTTGTTAAAAGACTGAATAGGATTCATTCATCTGATATCCAGACACAGGCCTAATACAGATACCCAGCATCAGATCACTGCCATATCTACTTCAAGCCCCCACACCCCTTCTTCAAATGAAAAGTTGCAGTAAAAACAAAATGCCACTTTCAATTCAAAACAGATGGATCACTTGTAGGAAAACACTGTCCAGTGTTGCCTGCAGTGTGCAAGAGAGTTAGATATGATTGTGTTTGTGTGGGCTAGAGAACAGACGTTCTGCAAAACTATCCAATCTATACATGAAATCAAAAGCTGTTTGAATGTTACAGCCCTGATGAAAGCCCCAGTGTAGTCCTATAAAACCCAGTTGATGAGCTCAAACAGAGACGAGCTGAGCTCTCAGCGTTCTCTCCTTCAGTCTTTGTAGGACAAAATCAGCTCCCTACGGCTTGCTCTATTAATCAGCAGCAGTTTTTGTGGTGGTGATAAAAGTAGGCTAGCTATGAAATATATGCCTGTCATGATCATGAAAGTTTAGCTGGAGAGTAACTGCCACATAAATAATTGCAGTTTTTGTTCACTATAAGCAACAATTAAAATACAAGCCTAAAACAGTCAAATTATCTGATCAGCTATCTTTAGTCCTGGCAATCAACACTTGGTAACATGTTTCGTTTTCAGTTGGATATCTCCACTGTTAATAAACAAACATTGTTAACCATGCCCTCTACACGTGTTAAAGCAGTTACCTGTAATAATTGTGCTGGGCCTAACATACACCATTATGAGTTAACAGTTTAAAAAGTAGCACTGCTATTGTTCCTTGAACTCCAAACAATAACACATTATAACATGCCTTTAAACTACAATGTAACGATCATGAATGAATGAATTAATTAAGCTATTGGTTTCCGATTGAATCATCCAGCTTTTCATGTTCTCCAAAGAGCTTTCAATTATGATTTAGAGCTTCATCAATATTCCATTTACACTGTAACACACACACACACACACACACACACACACACACACACACACATTCCAGTGGCTGACCCAATTCTAGGCTTTTGGCAGATTAAGTCTGCAGTCTCTGTGCAACCAAGCTCAGGCCACATGAGCCTCTGACTGAGAGAGATTTTAAATGGCTTAAATACAATCACACACACACACACACACACACACACACACACACACACATATATGAGTGGACGTAAAAATTCCTTGTGCTAATACATGATCAGCTGCACATGCAGCAGGTTTACACACACATTCCCCACTAATAAATCCAAACAAGCACACACACAGACAGTGATGAACACAAACACACAGAGGCGCATAGACACATGCAGACACAGGCACAGTCACAGACAGATGCAGGCACACACAAACAGAGCGATGCAGAAACTCACAGACAGATACACAAACACCCACACATGCGCACAGAGAGACACACAGACACAGATAAACACAAATGCAGACACAGACAGAGACAATGCATAGACATACAAACACAGAGATACCCAGACACACAGAGACACAGAAAGACATGTACAGACACAAAAACACACAGGGACACACATAGACATAGACACAGAGAGACACACACAGATGTGCACAGGCAAACACACACAAACACACAGAAAGACGCACACAGACACAGAGGCGCATAGGCACACACGCAGATATACACAGACACACTCAGACTCACACTATGAGAGACAGACAGATAGACACAAACAGACAGACAAGCACACAGGCACATGCACAAAGACACACACAGAGAAACAAACACAAAGACACAAACACACACATACACACACAGACACACACACACACACACACACACACACACACACACACAATGTTTCACAAGGTTTCCACACAATGTGCAGGTCCAGCTTCAAGAGGCTGATATAACCTATCAAGTGGCTGGTGATAAAGTCAGAGAGAGAAAAAGCAGACACACACACACACAGGCTATGCCATCACAACTGCACAGCACAGGACATCCCACTCAGCAGTGCTACTGTCTGCAGCTGCTCTGCTCAGAAGTACTGTGCATGTTTGTGTGTGTATGTGTGTGTGTGTGTGTGTGTGTGTGTGTGTGTGTGTATTTATATCTAAGGCTTCGGGGGGCTGGGTGGGAAGAACTAACTGCTTTTAAAGCTTCTCCATAGATAAAGAAATCCCTACAGCACACAGAGTTATCTCTTCCTGGGAAGCATGCTTTTCATAAATAAATAAATACAGCTGAAACATAAACGTTATCATTGAGGGAAATCTGCTGCCAACAAATCAACAGTGATCTATAACTGAACACTACCTACTCAGTTTCACTTTCAGCAGCGGTCTTTGTTTCCACCTGGGCAAACTGCAGGGTAGAAAAGGAAAATGTGTAAAAAAAAAAAAAAAAAAGTTTGCAATTTTTGAGCTTGGTTTTTTCAAACTAAAGATAAAATATGCTTTACACAATGATGTCCAGTCCTGTTGTTTTTTTTTTTAATCAGAAAAAAGTTTGATATGGTAATCGGAAACATTTCACAAGAGCTGTTGAGCACTTTCCAAAGGCTGTAGTTTTTTCTGGACACCTCACTACACCTCACTGCCATGATGTTTCTGTTTGTTGTGAGGGATATGTGACAGCACACAAAATTTAAATGCATAAATTGTCCTGGAAAAAAACTCATAACTCTGTTAAATCAACAAAATATAAAATATTACTAACAATTTCTCAAACTTTTTTATGTGTGTAAAAACTCTTATCAGCTTAACTTTCTGTTCATATGAACAAGCAACATCGTATTTCGGAATTGCTGATTTTACAAGAGAAAGAAAGCGTTTTAAAAGTTAACATAACAAGATTTCATCTAAGTCAATTTAGGTCAGGAGGCTTTTATTGTCATTCCATCTATGTACAAGTACACGGTGGAGTGAAATTACGTTCCTACAGGAACAACACGGTGCAACAAAAAACAAAAAGTATAAAGTGCAAATGTGCAGACATAGTGTGCAAACAAAAAATTAAACTATAAACAATAAATAGGACAAATTTAACAGACATTAGACACAGTAAACAGACAGGACAGTGCAGCACTGACACAGCACTCATTCTGGACATGAGGTAGTGGAATAAGGTCCAGAGATATTTAACATGCTGTGATCTGTGAGTCACGCAGTCAGATGACATATATAAACATAGCAGTTACTGAGGTAGAAAAAACCAGAGTAAAAAAGTGTTCATGTGAGGGATGGTTAGGGTCGTCCACAATGCTAGTGGTGTAGATGTCCATGATGGAGGGAAGAGAGACCTTGATGATCTTCTCAGCTGTCCTCAATATATGCTGTAGGGTCTTGCGGGCTGAGGCGGTACAATTCCCAAACCAAGTAATGATGCAGCTGCTCAGGATGCTCTCCACAGTCCCCCTGTAGAACATGGTGAGGATGGGAGGGCGGAGATGAGCCATCTTCAGTCTCCACAAGAAAGTAGAGGCGCTGCTGGGCTCTCTTGGCTATGGAGTTGGTGCTGAGGGACCAGGTAAGGTTATCTGTGATGTGAGGAACTTGGTGCTCCTGACGATTTCCACAGCAGAGCCAGTGATGTTCAGTGTGGGGTGGTCACCTAACACTCTTCAGAAGTCAACAACCATCTCCTTAGTTTTGTCTACATTCAGAGACAGGTTGTTGGCTCTGGACCAGTCCATTAGCCACTGCACCTCCTCTCTGTATGCTGATTTGTCGTTCTTGCTGATCAGACCCACCACAGTCGTGTCATCAGCAAACTTGATGATGTGATTTGAGCTGTACTTTGCAGTACAGTCGTGAGTCAGTAGAGTGAACAGCAGTGGACTGAGCACACAGCCCTGAGGGGCACCGGTGCTCAGTGTGGTGGCGCTGGAGATGTCATTTCCTATCCTGACTAACTGAGGTCTCTCAGATAGGAAATCCAGGATCCAGTTACAGAGGGATGTGTTCAGGCCCAGCAGGCTGTTTTCTAATAAGCTGCTGAGGAATGATGGTATTGAACATGAACTGAAGTCTATGAACAGCATTCTGACGTAGGTGTCCTTATTGTCTAGGTGGGAAAGAGCCAGGTGGAGTGTGGTGGAGACAGCATCATCTGTTGAGCGGTTGGGGCGATATGCAAATTGCAATGGGTCCAGTGAAAGAGGAAGCTGGTCTTTAATGTGCCTCATGACAAGCCTCTCAAAGCACTTCATGACGATGGGAGTGAGTGCAACGGGACAGTAGTCACTGAGGCAGGACATGGGAGACTTCTTCGGCACAGGGATGATGGTGGACTTGA
The DNA here is from genome assembly GCF_015220715.1 of Pygocentrus nattereri. NCBI lineage: Eukaryota > Metazoa > Chordata > Actinopteri > Characiformes > Serrasalmidae > Pygocentrus > Pygocentrus nattereri. Next base: position 13,776,353 of record NC_051234.1, on the reverse strand, counting down.
AGCACATTGGAACGACTGCAGGGCTCAGAGAGATGTTGAATATGTCCGTTGAATATATGTATATATGTATGCTGAATATATGAGAACATCAGCCAGCTGTTCGGCGCATTCTCTGAGCACTCCGCCTGGTATGCTGTCAGATCCTGGTGCTTTTCGTGGGTTGACTCTGTGTAGAGTTTTCCATACATCAGCAGCGGACAGACACAGCACCTGTTCACTTGGAGGAGGTATGGTTTTCCTCACCATCATGCCGTTCTGTGCCTCAAACCAAGCATAGAAGTTGTTAAGCATGTCTGAAAGCAGGTGGAGGTGATTTGTGGTTGGTGATGGCCTGGATGCCCTGCCACATGCGCCGTGTGTCAGCAATGTTTTAAAAATGATCATGGATTTTCTTTGAATAGGCACGCTTAGCCTCTTTGATGGCCCAGGAGAGCTTGGCTCTTGGCACCCTGAGGCTTGCTTTGCCCCTTGACTTGAAAGCCTTGTCGCGGGTTCTCAGCAGCATGCGCACCTCTGCAGTCATCAATGGTTTCTGGTTGGGGTGTGTTGTGACGGGTTTGGAGACAGTAACATCATCAATGCACTTGCTGATGTAGCCAGTCACTGATTCTGTGTACTCCTCCAGGTTTATGGAGCCACCAGTAGTTGCTGCTACTCTGAACATCTCCCAGTCAGTGTGCTCAAAACAGTCCTGAAGAGCATAGATAGCTCCTGGCAGCCAGGTATCACTTGCTTCTGGTCTGGTTTGGCACGTCTGATGAGCGGTCTGTATGCTGGAATGAGCATCACAGAGATGTGGTCTGAGTAGCAGTAGTGGGGGCGGGGCTCAGCCCTGTACGCACCAGGGATGTTTGTGTAAACAAGATCCAGCACATTAGCCCCCCGGGTTGCAGACAGCAAACAAGTAAGTCCACATACTTATGAAATTTGGGGAGTACTGAATTCAGATTGGCATGGTTGAAATCACCAGTAACAATAAACAGTCCGTCTGGGTTTGTGTTCTGGAGGTTGCTGATAGCACTGTATAGCTCGTTCAGTGCGGCGTTAGCATTATAATTAGTAATTAGTAATATAATTAGTAACAGGCCTAGCTCTTGCTCTTCCTGCAGTTCACTTGGAAGCAGAGACTGTGGCTTTTCTCAGCTGTAGCAGGCTGTGGCGACGGTAAATGATGGTGCTGGTTGAAACAGTCATGATATCTAGTTTTGGTCGGGTTACATGACAGACAGCAAACAAAAATAGCAAAAAAGCACCGCTTTGCTATTCCCGAAGTGGCCGCGGCAGCTAGTCGACGCGCAGCCGGAAGCAGAAACAAGCAAGCAATTATGGACCAGTTTTATTGGTCCATTCATCAAAAAAAAACAAAAAAACAACACACAATGTAAAAGACATCTGGCATTTTCAAAAGATATGGAAAATTATTTAAAAAACTGAGAGGGGGTTGAGTTACAAGATTTTGATATAAGTGTGAAGGCACTCCAGGATCCCGCATTAGCTCTGTGGTCTCCCTGGTACTGATAAGAGCATACCAATGCTATCTTCCTAAGCGGAAGTCCAAGCAGAGCACAGGATGTGAAATCACAGAGATCAGTAGTAAACAACTGGCCAAGACTGGCTGGACACTAAATTCAGGTCAAAAGCAGGGGGGGGGTGGGTGTCAGAGATTGTCCAAGATAAGGCATTTCAAAGAAATGCATATCTATTTAAGCAGCTCCTTGTTATTTGTTACTATGCAAAATTTGTTTTTTTTTAGCACAGCAAGCTAATATAAAATCGGTCCTAAAAGTCTGAGACCACACTGAAAATATGACAAATTTGACATAAGGGACACTCGGACAAACAGGGTCACATTTAAAAACTACGGTCTATAAAACTTTGAAAACAATGATTATAATTCAACATTTCACATATGGCCTTGCATTAATTCCACTTAAACAGGCCTTATTCTGCTCTCTTTATTAGGAAACATGGAGGTCAGCATTACACGGCATGGTCAGATAGGCATAGTGTTGACCACACTAACAAAATCCATCACAATGATAAAATACTTGTATTGCCAACTCCTAATCTGACACAATGATACTACAATTTGAACATAAAGAGTTTTCGGTTTATTATTAAGTGTGAGTTTTGAAATGTTCCATAGTCTCGTGTATCGTTGTCTCATGTTTACCTCTGCCTAAGAACCACATCCTGCTTCGTTTTACACAGGAGACACATAGAGCGATTCTGTCTGAAGCACACACTGCCTGAACACCCACTAAGAAGGTGGCACACTCTCACTGGAACCTAAGTTCAATTCCTTGTGATGCCTGACCCCGAGACTGATGTCACTGATGGAAAGGCTGAATTTGTTGCTCTCTCATAATGATTCACTGCCTACCTTGGGCATCTACCAGGTCCTACATGCAGAACCGGGCACTCAACATTAACTACAGCTGAATGCCATCCTGTAATGCTGTAGGGCAGAGCTAGAGATTGGATGGCAACTGCCAACGATTAACATCAAGGTAAAACCTTACAAGTGAGAAAATTAATTAGGTTCCTCTGAAGTGCTTAGCCACTTTCTATTTTAAAATGTTCCATTCAGAGCCCTCCGACAATTGACTGCTCTGTAAAAATGAACTAACAGCATTAGCTCCTGGCTTCATTTCAACAGTAAAATCCCATGTGCTAAAACCAGCAGAAGCAGTTAGACAGATCTGCACTGAGTCCAGCCAAGCAGGGAGTCATGATGTGACCTCTGCGACTCTGCTGCACTCCGTGCCACTCGGGTTTGAAGAAGCCTCTTCACGCTGCATGTACTTAAATCCAGCTTAATCCTGCGGGCCTGAGCGAGGGATGAGTGGAGTGATGGAGCGGAGGACACAGCAAGAGATGGAGAGATGAGGAAGGGATGAGATAGGGGATGGGGCAAGTGTGTTCCGGGCTGATCTGCCGCATTCTCACAAATCCCTGCTGGATTTTCCAGGGCTATCCAGCGCGGCTGAAAGTCCGCAAGGGAGCAAAGTGTAAAAACGGTGCACGATGATGCACAGATCGGTAGGTGCAGATTCAAATGCATTTTGCAATGTTGGAATCTACTATAATCTATTATAATAATACTCAAAGTGTGCAGTCAGAGCACACTTTGAAACCTTGGTTTGGTTTTACTGAAATATGGCACTATATCTACATTACTGTGTACCTAGTTCATCCAGTGATGTTTGTGCTTGTACTTTTGAAAATAACTCTAAATAAGGTTGGGCAATTCAACAATATTTATCGTTATCATGATACATTACCTTATGATATGCTTTTCTGAGACAATTTCTCAAATGCATGTTTGATTAAAGAGAGAGTATAAACAGTGCTGTTTAAACATATTAGCGCAGCAGTGTGTAAAATTTGGCATACAATAGCCAATAAAATTGGATTCATAGTTTATGTATGTCATTCACCTCTAACTCAATCATTTCAAAGTAAAAAAAATTAAATCATGGCTAATTAGAACGAGATTTGAGGAAAATGTGTACGTGTGATTTTTCAGCTCAGTATTGCAATTGTGGTTCAGACGTAATTATTTTCTACAGAATTAAGCTCCATGCTATTTATTCAGCAAGAAGACCAGCCTATCTATTTTTTAGACTTTAGCCTTGAAGGAAGAATATGGTGTGCCTGACTGTCGGTTTACAAACTCTGAATTATCAGTTTAAATTCCACAAATGAAACTTAAGGGAAAAACTTTTTTATATTAATGCATAAATCAGTCATTGAGACTGAGATGCAACCAAACATATTCAGAGTGATTTGATGTGAAATGGTTCATTGCAGAGAAACTTACCAACACTGAATTCTTATTATTTATATATATTTATATATATATAAAATTACAATTTTAAGAGTTGAGTGTGTTTACAATTGATAGCCAACACTGATGACTGAGTTTTGGAGTGCAATATTTTATAAAACATTCAAAAATGAACATGTTTCATAGTTGCACCCCTAAACAATTTCAATAAAATAACATTACTGTTACAATAAAAGAAATTACTGTTCAAACAGTGTACTGAAATTTAAATCTATCCACAAAACCTGCACACTCTTTTGATGGTTTTTCAAGGAAACCACAGTCAGTGATCAAAACTAAGCATCTAGCTGCATCGTAATATGGGCTTACGCTATCCACATTCATTCGACTGGCCACTTTTTCCTTAAATCTCCTCAATTCTAGGGGTTGTGATATTTGGGGCTCATTTCATTATAAACCATGAATCCGGATTAATGAATAAGTCATAATATATATAATCTTAATGTACGAAGTGGACAGGAGAACTGACTTAACTGATTTTTACATAACTCTAAATGACTCTGTCATGACTGACTGTTTACATCTTAGCCGTGTAATTATGCAAGAATTCTGAAATATTTAAATGTTTTTAAGACAAATATTGAATAATGTAGGACATTATTATGTGGGTTTAAAGAAACACATTCAGCTCTAATTACATGATGCACAAATTCATAAAAAAACATCAGAGGTCAGAGATTTACAGCCCCTAAAAAAGAACATGGACACACCTTCAGAAAGGTTTGTGGATGTGTATGCATGCGTGTCTTTCACTTATTACAATTCCTACAATTTATTTTAAGCAAACAGAACTGTCTTTTCTTTACCTTTCTGACCTTAGGCTATGCAAAACACTTGCTAAACAGATTTTTTGTTCAAAGTGCAGGCGAGCAAGCAGAAAAGAAAGGGGACAGAGGGGTTTAAAACAATGCAGTCAGCTCAGTGAGTTTCATCTGGAAGGTTTTTAAATTGAACGTAAATGCAACATCTGAAAAAATTGACTGATCCAGCTCACACAGAGAATTTCCAATACAGCACTGTGCAAATCGTCTAAAGCTATGCAGCATTCAATAATATGCAATACACTTCTTGTCATTTCAGTCATTAACTCGGGAGCCGTTTTGGAGCGGAATCATCTTGTTATGAGTGTTTTCTTTGTACTTGAAAAAGAGTGAAGAGAGTGAATCTATTTAAAGAACATTCACATTTGTCTTGCCTTATGAGAGACCAGTGAATGTGCTCCAGACAAGCAGTGATTAATGGGATCCTTACGCTATGACACTGCCTACTTCAGTTAAATGATGTATTTACCTCTACTAATCTGCATGCATTCACATTCAAGTACAGAGATCGCTACAAAACAGCAGAATGAGTATCACTTTCTTTAACAGTTAAAGCGTCAACATTACAACAATAAATATTAACAATAGTAGCAATAAACAGAATCCAACTCCAAATCCAAGAAGGCCAAGACAACAACCTGGTGAGTTGAATAAAACAGAGAAAACACAAAAATGGACAGTGTATGAATCTGGACTAGGACTTAGGAGTGCTAACTTGTTTCATGAGTTTGCAGCTGGGATGAGTTCAGTGACTCAGTTCAGGCATATGGATGTAAGAAGTGTAATGGAAGGCTGAAGGCCTGAGAGAGTGTGTGTAGAGAGTGGAGGAAGGGGGTGGAACTGCTGACTCACTGTCTGAAGAATGGCACAGATGCTTTAGTTTTCACTCAGAGTTTATGTTCCCTCACTGAAACACAGCACAACACAGCAAAAACACTAATGTGAAAACATACTCCCTAAAAACCTCAGCCAACATTTATATTCCAGAACCCCTTCATATACTATGGCTGGAGGATATTGAGGGAAACAAGGTAAACTATTTCCAAATGGAATTAATTATCACTTTAGCAAAGGAGAGGGTGGTGTAGAGGGTGAATTAAGACAGAAGTGCAAAATTCTGCACGATATAACATACTGCAATTATACTGCTATATTTTGTAACTTTAACACACTTTTAATGCACTGAAAACACACTGCGAAGCTTCGATGTGATGAGGCTTAAGGCTGGCCTCCCTTATTTTTATCCAAAATTGTTGTCCAAAAAATGCCTCAATTTATCCAAAAACTCAAAGAACATTGTGATTGGTAAGGATGCTTCTGGCACAAATAAAACATTGGTAACAGGTTAGAAGCTAATTCACATTGTACACTTCTAAAATATCAATATTTTGGAGAAAAATGTGATAACAATTAAGCAGCAATATATTGTATAGTCGTATTTTAAAGGGACTGTTGACTAATGTTGCTAAACTGTTTATGCTTTTAGCTGTGAGCTCCTGCAGGAGTGTATCATTGGCTGCGAAATAGAACAATACTGGCCATTTCAACTGAGACCTTGTTTCATTGTTTGGATTTTGAGTTGGGTTGGACTACAATGAAAGGCGGTGATGTCAACTAATCCCACAAACCAACTAAAATTAGAGCAGATTTTCTGTCGGCAGCTTCTTATCAAATCACCACTCCACTTGTACCAAAGTCTCCTTACTTGTTCCTATTCGGCTAGCAATCTCTGGGCATCTCACAATTCAATTCAAATACGATTCAGAGGGCGTGACGACATGGCACTTTCAAAGCAAAATAATGATCCATAATGAATTTACTTCCAATATCAAATGGAGAATTAGAAGACTGGCTGCCACTCATCTGTGATAAAATGCATTATAACGGTGACATAAGAGTAGGTTGCAATGGACACAGCACATGTTACAGCTATCCTACCCTTTCCATCCATCATCTTCCGCTTCTCCGGGGTTCGGGTCGCGGGGGCAGCATCCTGAGCAATGAGGGCCAGACCTCCCTTTCCCCAGCCACTTCCACTAGCTCCCTGGGAGGGATTCCGAGGCGCTCCCAGGCCAGCTGGGCGATATAGTCAGATTTAAGACAAACATTTTAATGCAGATGGTGCCAGTGAAATTTCTCGCTCATCTAGCAATGTTTTTGTTATGTACATGTGACAAACTGTGCAGGTGCAGCACTTCCACACTTCTAAATTCCGCCTTTCAAGCTGTCAACATTACATTATAAAGTCAAATTTAGAAAATTGATTTCTGACATTTATGAATCGACTCAGAATCATTCACGTCAGCATCACAATGCATCTAAGAATCGATTTTTCCCCCCACCCCTACTAGCCAGCATTTTTAAAACAATCCTTACCTGCAACTGTTACTTACATCTTTCATTAAAGTGTCTGCATTGAAAAATCAGTTTCAAAGGTCTTTCTGCATAATTTGTTAGCCAGTCTAACATAGCTGAGAAATGCTCATGTTGTTTAAATGATCTGTTCTCTATAATGCGCTCCAAGCCCCAGTACTACATTTTAACAAATGCTAACGGTGCTCGGATGACTGTCCAAATTCCTAATGTGAGTCACCAACACTTAGCCCTGTGGTTGAGACAAACACTCCCTGTTGAATGTAACTTTATCTCCGTAATCCTATACCATCTCACACCGACCTCAAAGAAAGCCTGCTACCATGGAGTTATGTTGCTTTCCCATTGTCAATCACTGCACAGTCAGAAACAGTAACACAGTCCTGAAAAAGTCGAGACATCCTGTAGCTGTTCATAACATTGTTTTAGGAAACTTTGGTTGATGACCATCAAGTCCCAAATCTTCAGGTTCATTGAGCTAGTTTTAATATTTGAAATCGATTCGTCAGCCCTTTTAAACAGACAGTAAAAATGGGAAAGTGAAGTGAAGTGAGGCCCAAAGCCATAGAAGTGACCTCATCAGAAGGAAAGTTGCTAAGGAGACAAAAAGAGTAAACAGAATTACCTCTGAGAGCAGAATCGGCACAGATGTCTCAACAACATATAACCCCGAGGCGGACTGTCCCAAGTGTTTTAAGTCCACCGTGACAACATGAAATAACAGCTGTCTGATACTGGCATTCGTAAGACCGCAAGTTATACAGACAACAGACTTGAGTTTCACACAGAACAGTACTGTTTCTTTAACCTTTGCTGCACAACTTATTTTCTCTTATCCACAGTCATTCAACATTCTGGTCCACAGACCACACAAGTCCTAGAGTTTCTTCCACATTACAAAAGTGTTACACACGTATCTGCATCTGCATCTCCTTCACTGTTGTAGATCACAGGAGAACTAATAAACACAACAATTCACAGTGTTTCCTAATACTATTTTAAAGGAAAATAAGGAGACAGCATATTTATATTCATCAGAAGCTTCATCTAGAAATGCCCATTTCCTTAACTTCTCTTCTATTGCAAAAATGCCACCAGCAAAGCATTTAAATGGGTTATTCCACAGGTATACAACATTGTATTAGCTATTAAGACTGTTGATTGTGAATATATTAGACTATAGGCCACAATTAGCACATAAATGGAAAACTAATCCTCTATTTGCCTTAAGTTAAGGCTGCATACGTGCATGAAAAATATAAAACTGCACCTATCTAGAACAGTTTACAGCAGGGGTAGATCAACATAGCAAATTCTAGCTCTGAAGATAAGCCAAATGAGCCAAAATTCATTCTTCTCTCAAGTTCAACTCATTTGAAGAAGTAGTTCAAAATAAATCAACAGGGTAAACTGGGTGCTAATGTCTGTCACTATGCCGACGTATCTAGCATAGGTTTCAGTGGAAGAATTTGCATTTATCTTCTGAAAGCGCTTTATCTCTACAAGTGAATCATGAACAGTGTGCTTCAGCAGTTCTAAAGCTGTGGTGCTCTACAGCCTGCAGGCTGACAGATGAAGCATGAAGTTTTGCATGTGACGTTAGAGATACACGGCCTTCTCTTTAAATTTTCAAAGTCAAGTTTGAGTTTTACTGTTACTTTTTAAAGGGAACAGGTCAGTCAGAAAAAGCTAATGGTGCTAATAATAAATGAAAGTGAACATCTACCAACAGACTGTTCACAAAGGACTTGCAAGTACCATTTCTATAGGTTACTGTTGCCATGTCCTTCAAACTTTCAACCCAGGCCACAAATATAAGTTTTTATATCCTTGAGGCCACCTGGTAGCATGTTACAGACAGTTCAAAACCACAGAGGAAAATTCTGAAGTAAACAGAGGAGTAACTTTACAGTCACACTATATTTCAGATAACCATAACAAAAGAGAGCGCGGAAAACATTTACCATAATTTACTAAGGACATTATAAGGACATAAAAGCTAACAGTGTGTTCAGATGAACTAGCGCTAAAGCTAACACTAGAGCTAAACAGAACTTCAATGAAAGAGCAGAAATGATGGAATGAATACAACTGTAATACTTATTTATTATCTATTATTTTTATTTTTATCTAACTGTACAAATTGTTTTTAATTGCAAATGCAATCACTGTACAGTTCTGTTTAATCTGGCTCATTTATTGAGCTTTGATAGAACAGTTAAGGAAAGCTAATTTAGCTGCTAACTGACCCTAACATTGTTCTGTAACATTATTTAACATTAGACATTGTATTAAAATCTATATTAGCCAATACTCTAACCTAGATAACGTTTAGCATCACTTTGAGTTATAATATGCTAATGGTTCTGACACTCAAATGGTACCTGCTAGCTTCCAGACATTAATAGTCATGCATGTTTAAACAGGTTTTAACACCTGAAAAGGTTTGAGCGCTAATGAGTGCTGACATCACAACAATGGGCTTAAATGTGTGGGTTCTGGCTTTATTCCTAAAACGGGGCTTTCATCATTCGTTCCACCAGTTTCGCTGCTTTTGCAAAGAAAAATGGCAAAAGCTGAACAGATCTATTCAAATGTTGTCAAAAAAAGAAACCAGCTTATTTTATTTATTAAAGCTAAGTGTTCCCATAAACATCTGATGAACAGTGTACAGTGGAAACATGCTGAACATATGAGAATATCTAGCTGGCACAAGGTCTTCAAGGATTAATGTAAACTGGATAAAACAGCTGTGTTGTTACCGTTTACATAACACAAATAGGACAAATATTCTGCAGCATTTGTTCTTGTAAATGTGAAAATACAGTCTGCTGAAGAGCAGTAAAGGAGAATAAAGGCAGCAAAAAAGTACTAGGGAGGCAGAATGGGGAGGGAAAGTGCATGAATAAGGGATAGGCAGTGAGAGAAAGAAAGAGATAGAGAAACAAAAAGAGAGAATCAATCAGGATCACAGCATGCAGAAACACTTGAGCGTGGCACCTACCCACCATGCAGGAGGGTGTTAGACACATGAGCATCTGCCAACTCTACACTAGCCACACATATGCACACACACACACACACACACACAGAGCACTGAGAGAGAAATGGAGAGGATGCATCTCCCTTGAGAAGGACAAGCTGTCGGAACCCCTACACGCAGCCACAGGCAGGGCTGAATGTGAGTGGGTATAAATATCATAAGGAAATGCAGGACAGTAACACACATGCAGCTGCTCTCTCACACACACACTTTCATAGGAAAGGCCTGGCTGACTTAAAATTCAAATACCTCAAATAAGTAGCAGGTTTGAGTCCACAACATGACATCTTCAGTTCACTGCATTAGTGCTGGGTGGTACTGATAACATTCAATAATTTTCCTTTTTTTTTTTCAAATACATCACAGTACAAGATGATTTTTAAGTCGACATCAGGGTCAATGACATAATGTGCATTTTTTCCCCAATTGTTTTTCTAAACTATTTGATAAATACATGGCATTATTCTCTGCATCATTACTCGTTATTTTAATGTGAATATATTTTCAGTCAGAGAAAACACAGCATTAAATATTCAGTGTTTTTATGATACTAAAATAGTGTTATTCTGGACATACATGTCCAGGGTGTTTCCGGCCTTCTGCCTAATGAGCGCTAAAATAGGCTCCAGCACCCCTGCGGACCCAGGGGGATAAGTGGCTTAGATAATGCATGCGTGTATATATTCGACATCCAGCAAACAGAAAAAAATATAAACGTAATAAAATGTAATAAAATACGGCCCAAAGTATAATATAATATTCTGATGAACATGCTTGATTGAGGCCTTCTGTTCACATCAACTTTTACATCTCTCACAGAAGGTAAGGTTCTTATTGACTTTATTGCTGGATGTGCAGGGAATGCTGACATGGCCGGTTGACCAAACAATCGAACAAATGGATATTCTTGCTAGCTGAGTTATGCTTGCTAGGTTAGCTTTATCTTGTTGCTAGTGTTCTCTTGGTAAGTTTCTCTGACTCAAACAGCAGGAGAGAGACTGTAGGGGAACCCAGATTTGTTAAAGCTGTGTTGTTAGTATGAACCACATCAGCTTTGTGATTGTTGAGAGTGCTTACCTAAGCACTTCCCAAGATTATGACCAACCAGTTTACATCAAAGGAGAAGAATTTTGGCAAATTCATTGGTCATTGAGCGGACACTGGAAAGTTATTCTCAGGATTTTATACATGCATACAGTGTACCCATAAGAGCAAGATTAACCTACTTACACATGAAAGCACAGATTTATGTTCCCTGGGGTTTTAAGCATTTATGTCTCCCAAAGTGTAAAAATGTTACATGGTGTGACCGTTCTGCCACACGTAGATATTAAGCAAATTATTTTTAAAATTCTAACTGTAAATCAACTAGTTTAAAACATGTTGGAAAAAAGAGCAGCAGCTGAACTCAATGAAAATGACCCTCTAGAAATTGTGACTAACCCAAACGTCATCAAGCACAACCAAGAACAACAGACTTTTATTCTAACATGTTCTTCAGAAAGAACTGGGCAGGATACTGCATCATAAAGAAGACCCCAAGTGACCTTCATAAAGAAATGCCAACATCATCAACAGACCTTTCAAAAAACATAATTTTTAGAGTCATGGTTAGGCTGGTTCAGTTTACCAAGTCAGGTGGTATGACCTCAAGGAAACCATGAAAATGTGATTTTGTTATAATCTCGGTATGATTAATTTGCATAAAGTTGAGCTCTGCTCACCATTTTGACCACATTCCCAAATCTAATGCACCAGGCCCATCATGTATCACAGTCTCATCTAATGAAACTGTTTTTGTTAAAAGTAAAAATCAATTACATCAATACTGATATGCCAGCACAGGTAGCCCTACTCTGCAACATCAAGAAAAAGAGGTTCTATTTTCTAGCTTTCACTGTGTAACAGATATTCTGCAAAAACTGTGTGCCAAGTAATTCAGGCTTCAGTCCAGAGACAAGAGTATGGCGAATAACATACTGTGCTGTACATTAAAGCCTAAAGGACTTGGCATGCAGTTTCAAATTCTGATTAGATTAAAACAGCTCTCTCTATTCACAGGACTGTAATAGTGAGTACATACACACACACACACACACACACACACACACACACATGGATGGCAGGATACACCCTGGACAGGTCACCAGTCCATCACAGGGCAGACACACAAACATATACATTCACTCACACAGTCATACCTAGGGACAATTTAGCATGTCCATCAGCCTAACTGCATGTCTTTTGACTGTTGGAGGAAACTCACGCAGACACGGGGAGAACATGCAAACTCCACATACAAAAGACCCTGGTGTAATAGTGAGTACTAATTGTTTAGTACTCACTAAACAATCTTTGAAATTTTCTATGAAATTTTACTTAATATAACTAACCTTTTAGGTCCCCACTGGGGGACTTATGCACTAAAATGCTTTTTTCAATTATTTCTCATTAAAACATAAGAAATGTTACTGTTGTGCATACAGTCTGGTTTTAAATAGAACAATTCTTGCCATGTTTTGTTAATTCTTGATATTGAAACAGACATAATTCAAATATGCAGGAGCCTGTCAACACAGAATGTAAATCAAATGTTATTCATTACTTACTAACTATGCAATAAATTAAGTACTCACACTGAGCTATTACATTTCAATCACACAGCAAAACAACAGAAATAACACAACAACAGACTTCTAAGGGTTAAAGACTGGTATATTTTGAGACTTTGAGCTAATCCATAGTGTTGAAAATCTGAAGATGCAAGTAATTGGATTCAAACTCAAATACCTGCAAAAAGCATTGCTGGCACTGATGCATGAATTGAGAAAATCACATCAAGGATGAAAATCTGGAGTAATCTCATTTTACAGAATCTGGAGACCAGAGTATTCTGTTAATACAGTCACACACGCACACACATACACACCACACTTGATCCTTTTACATGCAACACTGACCAGCCACTCAAGCCAAACTGCCCAGCACTATGGAGGGATGACCAGAAAACATGACACCCCCCAGTTCCTTCAGCATGCATGAATAAGCAGTCCAAACCTCATGCTTCTGAGAACATCACATCCCTTTGGACAGACTCAGCTTTGCTTGGAGAGAAAATCTTGATTCTAACTTTGAGGTGACTCTCCTTATGTTGATGCTGGTGGCCAGTATTTAGGGGCAGTATTTAGAAAAGGTTTTGACTTCTTCAGAAACATTTTGTCCAATGACTGCAGAAGCTTCAGCACCAATGAACACTTCCAAAGAGAATAAAGCAAAAAAGTTGTGAGGAGAAATCCTCAGGAGAAACCTGTGTGGCTTTCAGCTTTGTGACTGACTTTAATCTTTCTTCAGGAGACATCCCTGTCAACACAGAGAACCCGAGAGTCACATTCTGTCTCTGAATGAAGGCTCTGCTGCTTTTCTGTCAGTGCTACGCTCTACCAAAGCATCTTGCTGTCGGGATCAGTCCATTTAAGTAGGCCTATAAGTAGACGCTAATTAAAAGTGTCTTGATTTTTTGCCTCTTGTAGCTCGTGTTGTTTACGGGTGTGACTAAAATGTCTGCAAGACACTCACTGTTCTAAACTGTCCTGATTCCATCAACTTGTTTCTTATTGCCCTGATTCCTCCTACTTGTTGTGTACTCTCCTCTTCAGAAACATGGTGATACTCTGTTTGACCCTACAAAGAGTTCTATACACAGCTACCATGGGTTTTTAATCATAAACTGATGTAACTTCCTTCAACATATCCACTTGTCTTTCATTACGCTGTTCTCCTTGTTAACGGTTAACACGAACCATAATGCAAAAGCAGTGCAATATGTGTAACACTGCTGAGAACTAAGATAACATCTGACTAGCCTTCTTAGCGGTCAACTTTTCATGTTTTTCAGTCAACATCCTCTCACTGTGAGCAAAGTCTGTCTTGTCACGGTCATTGCAGGACTACTGAGGGGTGGCTGAGTTAGTTTGATAGTTCTTTGCCCATGCTGTTCCTGGAGTAGAGTGTAGAGGTGCTAGCCTGTTAGCCTGTGGTATTGTGTTACATTGGCTGTTAGTGGGCTGGCTACTTCCTAGCTCAGCTCCTTTAGACAAGCCTGGCTCTGTTCCCTCTTGGCTAAGGATGACCCATTTCCACAGAACACTATCCGTAACGAGAGAAAGCCAGGAGCGCTGTCGAACTCTCCATCTATCTCTCTCCCCAACACACACACACACACACACACACACACACACACACACATATACATATTACGGCGATACTAACAGCAGGGTATAAAAACAGGCACTCATGCACACTCATACATAAAAACAGCAGAGATGTCAAGCTGTCAGCATGGTTTCTTCACAGTATACTTTTGCTCCAAACAACACTGGCAACTACAATTTTTAATCCTGAGTACAGAAGCTTCCGTTTCTGTACACATTTCAATATATATTCATTATAAAAGTGGTTTTGGTGTCCATTTGAGACTATATATTTGCGGCTTAATTCCAGAATAAAGGCTATATTGTGACAATATATGCTACAATACACACAAATACACACACACCTCCTGAGCTACAAATTATTCTGCACCATTATGCCATCCTCCATATACCAGTCTAAATAATTTCTTCAGGGTAAAACATCAGGCTAGCTACAAACTCATCACTCATGTCTAATTCAGCATCCATACTGCATTAAAGCAACACAGGAACAGCAGCCACTGCTTAGTTTAGACGTAATATGTGCTCCCTCAGCTGTTATACACTATATTGCCAAAACTATTCACTCGTCTGGCTTCACATATGAAATCTAGTAAGATCCCACTCTTAATTCATAGGGTTTAATATGATGTCGGCCCAACAGCTTCAACTCTTCTGGGATGGCTTTCCACAAGGGTTAGGAGTGTGTTTATCGTAATTTTTGACCATTCTTCCAGAAGCTCATTTGTGAGGTTGGACAAGAAGGCCTGGCTCGCAGTCTAATTCATCCCAAAGGTGTTCTATCAGGTTGAGGTCAGGACTCTGTGCAGGCCAGTCAAGTTCTTCCACACCCAAATCGCTCATCCACGTCTTTATGGCCCTTGTTCTGTGCACTGGTGCGCAGTCATGTTGGAACAGGAAGGGGCCGTCCCCTAAGTGTTCCCACAAAGTTGGGAGCATGAAATTGTCCAAAATCTCTTGGTCTGCTGAAGCACTAAGACTTCCTTTCAGTGGAACTAGGGGGCTGAGCCCAACTCCTGAAAAACAACCCTAACACCATAATCCCCCCCTCCACCAAACTTTACACATGGCACAATGCAGTCAGACAAGTACCATTCTCCTGGCAACCCGCCAAGGTCATCCATCAGATTGCCAGATGGAGAAGCGCAATTCGTCACTCCAGAGAACACATCTCCACTGCTCTAGACTCCAGTGGTGGTGCTTTACACCACTGCATTTGACGCTTTGCATTGTGCTTGGTGATGTAAGGCTTGGATGCAGCTGCTCCGTCATAGAACCCATTCCATGAAGCTCTCTATGCTGTTCTTGAGCTAATATGAAGGCCACAAGAAGTTTGGAAGTCTGTAGCAACTGACTCTGCAGAAAGTTTGCGACCTATGTGCACTATGCGCCTCAGCATCCACTGACCTCGCTCTGTCATTTTATGTGGCCTACCACTTCGAGTTGCTGTCATTCCCAATCGCTTCCACTTTGCTATAACACCACTGACAGTTGACTGTGGAATATTTAGTAGCGAGGAAATTTCATCACTGGACTTGTTGCACAAGTGGCATCCTATCACTGTACCACGCTTGAATTTACTGAGCTCCTGAGAGCAACCCATTCTTTCACAAATGTTTATAGAAGCAGTCTGGAGGCCTAGGTGCTTAGTTTTATACACCTGTGGCCATGGAAGTGATTGGAACACCTGAATTCAATGGTTTGGATGGGTGAGTAAACACTTTTGGAAATACTGTGTATTTCAGGGACCATAACAGAAAAAAAGTCTAGGACTTATTGTTTTATCCTTGACGTACAAGCAGCATTTGTTGCAAAATAAGCTAAACTGCAGTTGCATACTGTGCTCTGACACAATGGAAATAATATTCATCTGGGTTTTATATTACTTACCCAACCTGTTCACAAAAAGTGGATGTTTCAATTCATTGTGATCCCTTTGTATTTTTATATGAATCCCTATCACACACCACCCATTCAGATCAATGTCTCAAGTGACACTGATCAGACAATTAGCATTCAGTATTTAGCTCCTCTACACTTGAAGGCTTAATTATTCTTCATCTAATATGACTGAACCTCTCCTGAGAGGCAGAAGAGGAGGATAAAAAAGGAGGGAATGGTAGAAAAACAGAAGAAAGTGGGTGTCTCAGTTGATGAGTTAGACAGGGCAAAAAAAATGTTAAAGAAAGCAAGTCAGAATTGCTGGATTATTGCTGAGCACACAAATGAATCATACCTTCTGCAATGGAACCATCCTCAAATCTCTGAGGTTAAGGAATCTTGTTAATGTCACCACACTTGCCAAAGGGTAGGTCGACCCCCGTGAGCAAAGGCCCAAGATAAGGGGCCAAGACTGTAACAGAAAAAACTGAAAAATGATGTCACAGCTGCTGATAGGGTGCCTAATGATGGAGAACGTGCATCACTGTCCAACATGCTAGAGATCAAATCAAGCCTAATGAGCTTTAATTTAATTACCGAGTGGCATGGCAGAGAGGGGAGACAGGGGAAGATGTCTGTCAACATGTCCATTAGAGAAATTAAAAGAAAAGACGTGGTTCAGGAGAAAGGCCTCAGGGATATTCACCACTGTGAATTCACCAGCTGGTAGAATTCACTAGATCTTCATCTCCAAGAAAGCAAGACTCCACAACTAATCCGGTTAGAGCTCCATTTCCTCTATCAAAAACATTAATAATCATATACTCAGTTATTATTTCCTTCTTAATGTCAAAACTCATGCTATCCTATGTCTGCTTATAGCTTAATATGTGTTTTATTACATATTATTACTGTAATATGTAGCCCCTAACTGTATTATTACTGAGCCTCTTTACGTCATGTACTATTCAGCTTTGAATAAAACATCCTATGGATATTCACGGTTCGAGTGAGTTCAGACTACTTCTATTTATTTCTTACTGTTTAGCTCTCTTCAGCTATTCTGACACTCGGTGTGACACTACAAAGACTAAGGAGGCCCAGCCCTAGTGACCAGATTTGTAACCATAAAGTGATGCAGCTTCCTCTTCTGTCAGTGGGGAAGTGAGACATAACTGGATGACAGACGTTCCTATAAAAACAACTGCGATAAGCAAATGATGCCAAACACTTTGGCAGCTTCTCAATTTGAACAACTGCCTTTACTGCTTCAAAGTTTCAATCAAAACGGCATGCGTCCAAACATAAACCAGGCCAGTACAGCTCTTGAAAACGCAAATGCACATTCAGCCAATTAAGAAATGAAAGTGAACCTCAAAAGCATCACAAGATCCCAAATTACAAAACTCGGATTCCGACTGAGATCTGGTGGGTTCAACTCAGTACAAACTAAACCACTTTTCAGTGCACTCAAAAGCTCATTTATGTTTTCATTTTTAATACTTCCATCACACTTGCAGAGAATATGTAAAATCTGACATTCTGGGTTGCCTAGTCTGATTAATGTAAGCATGGTTCCCAGAATCCTTCTTTTCAGATTTTGTCAATCACGCATGTTGGCGCTATAAAGCAGTCCATTTCAGAATAATGTTTTGAATCATACTCCTCTGCGTGCTTTTAATCTTTCTTTTGTACTACAGATGCTACCAGGAGGCCTAAGCTGAAAGTCTGCCAAACATATAAAGAGTAACTGAGGGAGGCGGGATTTTTTAGAATTTTGCAAACCTATTACCATTCAGAACCCAGTGCTTTCAGCACTTACCATGGCTGAACAGCAGAGGTATAAATCTGTGACCTTGCTGAATGATCAAAATACATACTAAACACATAAACTCAACTGGAGAAACTATTTGCACTTAGTGGAATACTGCCAATTAAAACAACATATCAAGCTTTTTGGGGGGAATTAAAACTTTAAACTTTTAACAACGCTGTAATGGATCATAATCAACACAACCCTGTGCTGCAACTGAGCTCCCAACTTCAGATACACGCTAACGACTCTCAACGACTGTATGGCTCTTAAGAGCTCTCTGCTACCTATTCTGTTAGGTTTATGACTTGTAATTCTCTTTCCACCCTCTTTCTGTAACACCGTGTCCGGGAAAGTGAGTCGGCCGGATGGAAACAATGGCATTCCTGTGCTCCATGATGCCAGGTGCCGGCGGGAACACGATCTCCTCCATCTGCCATGTGTGTCTGTCCCGGCACACACTTGGCCAAACCCGGGGAGCAGTGAGGCAAAGTCATAGAATGGCACCATTGTTTAGCGGTCACTTCAAGTGACACTCACAAAACCACAGACATACTCACTGTACACATGACCTCCCACATACACACATTCATGCACAAATCACACTGTAAGAGTGTAAACATCAGACTTCACACTAATTCCACTCAATCAAAGTTCTGTAGGGATACTGAATGCAGTATTAAATTTTAAATATTAAAATTTTAACACAATTTAATTATTGGTGCAATTCAGAATTATTTTTAAAATACACTGAATATGCAAACTTGACTGGAAAAACTATTTACACAGTAAATAAAACCAATTTTAACACAATACAGCAATGATGTCAAAGTTAACATGTTAAAAACACATTAACACAATCAATGATTCATTTTTCCCGTTTCCTAGATCCTTCAGACAGCCTATATTTCTAGCTCGGCTGCTTGTGCGCTGCACGGTGCTACAATTAATTGTTCAAATACAACTTTAAAGGGCAAGTTTATTATTAAGTTATTTCCACCTACTGCAACACTGTACATCCAGTACAAGAAGTCTAAAGTTGCATTTCCAAGCACTGCTAACAACGGGGCTGCAATCACACTGGAGCTGAAACACACAGTCAATATTACTCTCAATGGATGTCGCTGATGAAAACTGGAAACTGCTTTCAGTCTATGAAAAGTACATGACTTTATGTTGAGATTCATGTAAGCCCATCCTTCAAGCAATAAAGATAATGTTGCTGAATGACTAAGAGTAATAAATACATCATGATGAAGCTGATTTTGTCCACTCAAAAAACTATGACATTATCCATTGATTTTTTAATGGGAAAGCTCTCTCTTGGGTCAACTTTGAGCAAACACAATTAAATACAATTAACAACACAAAAAGAACGATTAATCGTGATCAAATATTTTAACGGCCCTGAAATGAGCACAAAAGACCAAGCATTTTTGGGTTTTTACACTTGAAAGTAGAATTAAATTTTGATTCGGGCCAAACAAACCAGACCCACACCTTATTTAATATTATTATAGAATTGATTATGATCATTTACAGTATTATAAAGTCAATGGAGCTGAAACTCTTCTGCTTTCACAACTCAGTTACTTAGTGATATGACTATGTACACATTCACAAATTGAGCTCACTAGACATACAAACAGGAGCACACACACATGCACATGTACAAACACTGTTAATGTTGAGGATGTACATCTGCTGTGCTGCCGCAAAAACTCCTGCTGAGGGGGGGAAACAGCAGGCAGTGTTTTCATAGCCCCTGTTTTGCGGAATATGATTCACTTCCTTCAGATGCAGCCGGGGGCCTGTACTTCAGGGGAGCCAATTCAGTCCTACACTTCAACATTACGCTCCATTCAAACACGGTTATGAAGCACACAGAATCTGCTTGAACTATGCGGTGGATAATCAATGTGCTTTGCTGGAAAAAGTTTGAATGGAAATCATATCATGACCCTTCAGATTTAAAGCTAATTTTCTCCTAACTCCATGCCCCAAGTATGACACACCTGGCCAAACAATTACCCCAAAACACACGCACACATGGCCCATAAGCTTCCTCCCGAAGTTCACCCTGTACCGTTGGCATAGAGGAACAAGCCTAGCAAAGGATCAGTAGATAAATAATGGATGTTTCTTTTTTTCTTCTCTTGTGAGAAAACATGACAGACCCATTCCCTCGGCCTCTCCTGCCCTTACAGCTTTCCATCCTGGCTGACAGACTCCAGGGGCCAATCAGCCGTCGGCTCCACCGTCTCATCTCCTAATGGGCTTTCGAGTGATTACCGAGACATAAGAGCATCTTCCGACTGCACGATCAATCATCAATCATACCATCAGATCTTCAAAGCTGTCCTGTCCGCAGAGCTCCAAATGTAATCAAACCCAGAGATGCGGGCATTGCCCACACGGGCTGCAGTGGGAGGCTGTCATACACTGTAAGCCTGACTGACAACTTATTGAGCGGTTCAGGCCATGTTGTACATCCTGGCAGGCTCTGGTGTTCAGCGGTGTGGGCCAATGTCTGCTTTCTCCTGTCATGTCATCAGTCGGTATCAAGCTCTTAAGTCTATTAGCAGAAGCATCCTAACAATGAGAAACTCTTTAAGCAGCGTCACTCAGCTAATAGTGACACCATGAGCAGGCCTATAAAATGTATACAAAATGTAAAAAAATTAAATAATAGAAATAGAAATAATTTTAAAAAATTATAAATAAACCCAGTAATGATTTTTTGTATAAATATAATATCATAAATGTTGTATTATGTATAAACTATATACATTTTAAAAAGCCAGTTGAGACCTAATGATAAGTCAAAATACAAATCTAACACTGTAAACAGTCAAGAGTACGTGCTCAACTGCGAGTAGCTCAAATCACAAAGCAACCAAAATTAAATAATTAATAAATCAGTTAATGATCGATTCAACAGTAAAATGACTTCTTAATAATTTCCTTCATGGTAATAACGTAAGAATAAATGCAATAAACATAACTAAAAACGATCTAACGTTAAATCTCTCAGTCCTCCTTTCTTTCTTTTATGCTCAGTAATCAACAGTGAAGTCACAACTTAGCTGCACATCGCCGAAGTGAATGTAGCTTAGCCTACAGTGCAAGTTCCTGCAAAACCAACGTTCACTAAATAGCCACCTCAATTGTATATAACCCCCGTTTGTTACATACCTTTACTAAGATGCCTTGGAAATGTGAACGTCTTTTCTGGACAGAAACCTCATGAACGTCGAAAAAGTCGCATTCCGTTTTCCTCCGACCTCCTCCTCCCCCTCTGTGACAAGCTCGACAGCGGTAACGTTACTGACGAGCAGAAAATGTCTCTTCACTTGGCCAGAAAAAGCCTAGTCTGCCGAGAGCCTTCCGGATGTTCGAGAGCACCGTTACTCGGTCTGTCGTTATCATTCGTTATATTCTAGAGAACTGTAAAAGTGTCTACCCCGCAGCCTCCTGGTAAGTGTGAGAGGAGGGGGGTTTGGTTGCCTGATAGCTAGCCAAGTCCCGGCGAAGAACGAGGGTCTTCCAGCCAGCCTGAGACGGCAGCGGCGCCGTTACCACTAAATAAGCTGCTTGAATTTTCCTCTTGAAAGAGACCTCTCAGGCGCAGTTTCGGCTTCTGTTTCAAAGAGAAAAGGCGGATTCACAAATTCAGCGTGCCCAGTCGCTCCAGCTGGCGGTAACTGTGATGTGAACAAGCCGCGGAGTGACAGCGAACAGTCCGCGCTGCTGGTACTCGGCTCGGGCTGGAGCGCTGACTGAGCGCCGCTGCTCGATAGAGGAGGAGCCGGAGGAAACCCGCCCACCTCCTCCCTCAACCCGGAAGAAAACAGTCTGAATGCACAAACAAACCACTGAAATGGTAAGAAAATAATGATTGTTTACCACTGTTAGCATATTTAACCTAACTATTTCCTGATATCCATTTGTACGGAGGGCATAATTGTTTATCCCGAGCCCCCTAGAAACAAAGGAGGCTGTCTTTTATTCCTGCATCTTGATGATTTTTATGGGATGTTCGATTCAATTTAATGAACCGATTCTATCGAACTGCCCGTTTCAATGAATCGAACGCCCATTTCAATCGAAAAATAGCAAAATGCGACTCACATTTGTGACCCGATTATTTTCAATAAATTAGTCCAACCGAATCCGACTTTCTGCATCCTTCTGTAGCCTTTATGGAACTTCATGTCCGCTGGAGTCTTGTACTAAATATCTATATAGCATAACATGCAATATTGTAATGAACTAAGAACATCTGCATTTTAAATAGCTGAATTTGCTTACATTTTCGCTTTATAAGCTGTTTTTTCTATTCGTACTGTGTGCATACCTAGTATCTCTGTATTGAGTCGAAGTAGCCTAATGTAATTTTACAAGGAAAACTGTATTTATTGTGCATTGAAAACTTTATTTGATTTGTTAATCAAAGAATCATTGGAGATTGAAATTGGAATTGGAGATACGACTCATTGTAACGGCCAGTTAGAAAGAATCAGTTCCATATTAGTCCTTTTCATTGAGTTCCTTCTAAATGTTTTGGGGGTTGATGTTATTCTGCTAAGCTGGTGGCAGCACCTAGTGTGCTTTTCTTATGCTTGCACAGCTCATGTTCAAGCTTTATAATATATTTTTTTCTTTTTTGGCCTAAAAGAATGATAATAAACATATGCACTATTGCATGATAGTAATAATTCCAGTGTTGTGAACTCAAAAAAGTTCTTGAAAAGTTTTTGTACTTCATAATTTTCTTCTCCTACACAAGTTTTTGTTCTATTTATTTCCAACCTATTTCTATTTTTCCTGTTTGTTTGTTTGGTTGTGTGTTCGCTGGTTTGTTTTTCAGCAATGTGCTCTTTTAACTGAAATAAACAGTGAAATTTTAAAAGAATAAATAAACATTTTTGTTTTGTTTTTTTGCTTTTAGTGTGGTTTTAGGATACTCTGCTCAAATGTTATTGTTGTCAAGTGATCAAAGAAACAGCCTCAATAGATCAAATAAAAATAGAGGCAGTCTAATGCACTTCCTGACCACAAAGGTTGTTTTCCTCTAAGGATCAAATCATTGATAGATGGATAGTTTTAAGCAGCAGACTGGGATAACAAAATGAAAAAAGAGACATTTGAAAAGTTTGAAAACTAAAGAAATACGCCCTCTCACTTGAAGCTAAAAAAGTAATGGCAAAGCTATTACTGTCTGTTCTCATTTATCAGCATCAGAATTTGTTTTATTGGCTAGAATATCAGATTCAAGGATCTTTAATTGGACAGGAGTATATATTAAGACAGACATAGTAACAAATCAAATAAATGAAGTAAGATAACAGAATATAACATCAAGATCGCCACAGACAGAAGCCAAATTTCATTAGCATTGGTAAATTGATGATAAGGCAAAAAATAATAATCTCATCAGAGTTGAGATTCATTAAGGAAACAGCCTAGTTAGTCATTAAGCTAAATTGCCTGCCTCTAAGCTAAGCTATAAAATCTATATAATATATAAGTCTTTTGGGAGCTGTGCATGAAGCAGCTAAAAGCCAATCAGGAGTTTCAATATCCTCCCGACTAGACTTGGTTTCACTGTTTTATACATCGACCATGAATTTCACACAAAAAAGTGGGACATCCTGTAGCATCTGCTATTGAAGTGAAAACTGTTTGCATGGCTATAGTCTAATTCACAAATTCATTCACAGTGTTCATCTGATTGCTGTTTGTGTTTTGTTGATTATACATTATTATGCTTTCATCAAACTTGATTAATAAGTCTCATTTTTAGCCTGCACCACTGTAATGATGCTGGTTGCATGAGTTGGCACCCCATTGTGATAAATGTGAGATTATGATTACTTCATTTAGGCAAACATACAGACATACTGTGTTAAACTCAGAGACCACCCTTCATCTATTTAATTTCCAGTCAAAACAGCCATTAAGTACAAATCATTGATTTTTTCAGCATCAGGAAAAAAGCAGAAAACATACATTTAACAGAGAGGCCTCAACAAGTAAATGTAATGTTTCAAATGCATTCTTTTCAAAGAAATCTTAAACATATTCAGTGATGTCGAGGTCTGGATTGTGGGGTGGTCAGTCTGTTGTTCTGAGAGCACCCACGGCTTATTTGTTTGATTTACAAATTATCTTTTTAATTTTTTATTTTATTTCCCTTTCTCAGTAACAACTTCAGCTACACAGACCTTCAGACTCATAGTGTTGAACTCTCTTCTCACAGTGTAAGTTTTGGAAAATCCTGTCTTTTTCATTTATTTTCCCTTGACTTTTGCCTTGTGGAGTATCTATCTATTATATATTTAAGATCCTCAGAAATACCCCTGAAAAACGATTAATAGCCATTTTGAGTGGAAATATAATAAATGATTGGTGGTTTCTGACAGGGCTTTAATTCAGATCAACTGTGTTTTATTTGCGTAATGCTTTCATAGTGCTGGTCCCAAAGCAGCTTTACAGAAAAAGGGGTCCAAACACTAAAAGTCTCAAAAGAAAAGCCCATCTTCCTTTAGGCCACATCTGATAATACAGTTAAGCTAAACCTATTGTCAGTCCAGCTGATCAATTTCCATCTCGATACAGCACATCTCTGGCAACCTTTGCCCCAAAAGTTTGAAAGGATGCTCTCTAGGAGAAATCAATCTCTACAGCCTTATTCTGTTTTCCTGCATATTAAGCTATATAATAAATATATTCATAACACTTCTTTATTATTATTTTTTATGTTTTAGCTGTTCTGAATATCAAGCGTGGGATGACATAACAACGATTCTTGCTTTGGAGCAATATTAGCACAATTATTTTATATTTCTACCTTCATAAATAGAGCAAATCAATACTAATACAGCGATTTTCAGCATGCACGGATTGTAATATATACTGTCGGTCAAAAAATTTCTGGTGGGTTTGAAGTGCTCAGTCCCTTTTGTTTGCTTAAAAAAGAAAAACAACAAAAATATACACTCATTGAGAACTACACTGCTCAAAAAAATAAAGGGAACACTCAAATAACACATCCTAGATCTGAATGAATGAAATATTCTCATTGAATACTTTGAATGAGAAGTTGAATGTGCTGACAACAAAATCACACAAAAATCATCATTGGAAATCGAATTTATTCGATTGGATTTGGAGTCACATATAAAATTAAAGTGGAAAAACACACTACAGGCTGATCCAACTTTGATGTAATGTCCTTAAAACAAATCAAAATGAGGCTCAGTATTGTGTGTGGCCTCCACGTGCCTGTATGACCTCCCTACAACGCCTGGGCATGCTCCTGATGAGGTGGCGGATGGTCTCCTGAGGGATCTCCTCCCAGACCTGGACTAAAGCATCCGCCAACTCCTGGACAGTCTGTGGTGCAATGTGGCGTTGGTGGATGGAATGAGACATGATGTCCCAGATGTGCTCAATCGGATTCAGGTCTGGGGAACGGGTGTGTCAGTCCATAGCTTCAGTGCCTTCATCTTGCAGGAACTGCTGACACACTCAAGCCACATGAGGTCTAGCATTGTCCTGCATTAGGAGGAACCCAGGGCCAACCGCACCAGCATATGGTCTCTCAAGGGGTCTGAGGATCTCATCTCGGTACCTAATGGCAGTCAGGCTACCTCTGGTGAGCACATGGAGGGCTGTGCTTCCAAAGAAATGCCATCCCACACCATTACTGACCCACTGCCAAACCGGTCATGCTGAAAGGTGTTGCAGGCAGCAGATCACTCTCCACGGCGTCTCCAGACTCTGTCACGTCTGTCACATGTGCTCAGTGTGAACCTGCTTTCATCTGTGAAGAGCACAGGGCGCCAGTGGTGAATTAGCCAATCTTGGTGTTCTCTGGCAAATGCCAAGCGTCCTGCACGGTGTTGAGCTGTGAGCACAACCCCCATCTGTGGACGTCGGGCCCTCATACCATCCTCATGGAGTCGGTTTCTAACTGTTTGTGCAGACACATGCACATTTGTGGCCTGCTGGAGGTCATTTTGCAGGGCTCTGGCAGTGCTCCTCCTGTTCCTCCTTGCACAAAGGCGGAGGTAGCGGTCCTGTTGCTGGGTTGTTGCCCTCCTACGGCCTCCTCCACGTCTCCTGGTGTACTGGCCTGTCTCCTGGTAGCGCCTCCAGCCTCTGGACACTACGCTGACAGACACAGCAAACCTTCTTGCCACAGCTCGCATTGATGTGCCATCCTGGATGAGCTGCACTACCTGAGCCACTTGTGTGGGTTGTAGAGTCCGTCTCATGCTACCACGAGTGTGAAAGCACCACCAACATTCAAAAGTAACCAAAACATCAGAAAACACCAAAACATCGGACAGAAAGCATAGGTACTGAGAAGTGGTCTGTGGTCACCACCTGCAGAATCACTCCTTTATTGAGTGTGTCTTACTAATAATAATTTCCACCTGTTGTCTATTCCATTTGCACAACAGCATGTGAAATTGATTGTCATTCAGCGTTGCTTCCTAAGTGGACAGTTTGATTTCACAGAAGTTTGATTTACTTGGAGTTATATTGTGTTGTTTAAGCGTTCCCTTTATTTTTTTGAGCAGTGTAGTAGGACTGTTTTGGAAAATGTGTAAGAAAGAAAAATCTACTATGGACATTTTCTTTGGGTACTACTTTGCCTTAAAGCGCCTGGCATATTTCTCTCCACCATGAATTCATTTTTAAAAAGGCATTTTAGTATGTATAGTAGTATAGTAACTATTGTAAAACAATGTCTCTCTGGAATTAGGCATTTCTCATCAAGCCACTCTGAATAACTTTTTTATGCCTTAACAATTTCCTATGCAGACAATGTGGAAAATCGGTGGAATTCCCCTTTAAGGCTGTACACTTAAAACATGGTTCTTTAGCAGTTCTTTAGTAAAGAAAACTATGGTTTAATAGAGAACCATGAGCACTGAAAGAACCCTTTGTATGATTCGTGAGAGTGTTCTTCAGATTGATGGAAAATGTGTTTGATATGGTTCTAGATAGAATGTTTTTTGAAAAGGGTTCTATATAGCATCAAAAAATGTTATTCTATTGTTACATGCTTGAAATTGTTTCATCTCATATATATTTCCCAATGAAATAGAAAGTCTTGACTGACCATTTAAGTGCTCATAATCACTCAGGTGACCTTAAAAACATAAACATGAGTGGGAATATACTTCAGTTAGATTTCACTGTTAAGAATTTCTATGGGTGCATATAATTCTGGCACACATAGATTTCAGAGAAATATTTATTTCACAACAAGACCAAACAAAGGTTTTTGCTAATATTTTGAAGGAAACATCAAAAAGATAAGTAAGAATATTTTTAAAGCTGATTGACAGGACTGTCAATATTTGTGGAAGGCACTGCATTAGTAAAAACACAAGCTATGTTGGATACATTGGCTAAATTTAAAGAGGAGCTTCAGAAGTTTCTTAATAAATCATTTGTTGACATGTAAACCTTCATAGTGGTTTGATTCAAACTGGTTAATTGTAGAGACATTTGCTCAGGTTTTCTTTACAGTAGTGGTGATAGGAACCAGGGACCTACAGCACAAATATAGCCATTTTATTTGGCATCCACAATGACTGGTAAACCTACACGTCTTCTGAGATTTTATATGTAATGTTGATAATGGTAAATTAATTGTAACTCAAGAGAAGATTTTGAAAAAAATGCCCTGCATTTACCACTCCACTCTGAATTTATTTTAAGATTATGTTAAAAACCTTCTCAAGTTCTCAAAACTTGATGTCAAAAGTCTCACAAAACAGTGTACATTCATAAATATTTTATGCAATACCTTTCTGTAAGGGTGCCTTTGGAGAAATTAAAGTCTTTAGATGTCTGGTTCTTATTAATATCACTGGAAACGATTCTGACTCAGTAAGTTTCTCTAGCATAACATATTTTACATCAAACCACCCTGAATGACTTTGCTTACATTTTAAATTGGAATTTAGGGCAACATTTTTTCAAATCCTGCTTAAATCAATCATTAAGATGTAAACAATGCCATTCAGAGTGGTTTGATGTGAAATGCTGCGCTGTAGACTAATTTACAGTCAGAGTAATTTGCAGTGGTGGTGATAGGAACCAGACATACAGAGAATTTAATGCTTCTGAAAGCTACTTCACAGGAATCTATCACATAAGAATGGAGTGAATGCACTGTTATGATGGTTTGGATGTAAAGTTTTGTATGTTTTAAAATTAGTTCATTGCAGAGATGCATGCAAATTGTTCTAAGGCAGAGAAGCCCCCAGAGAAAACATTTTTAGAGTTTTACCAGTATTTTACCATTATTAACATTATGTGCACTATTTGTTTTGAATAGTAAATAAAATGGCCATATTTGCACTGTAGACATCATGACCCCTGGTTCCTATGAGCAACCCTCTAATAAAAAAAAGAGCTGAAACTGTATGTTTCTCTACAATGCACCATCTCACATCAAAGCACTCTGAATGCCTTTGTTTACATATCAACTCAGTAATTATCCTGTAATTACAGAAAATCAGTTGCTCAGTTCCGCTTTAAGATGCATCCACTTGACAAGATATCAGTTGTTGCAGTGTATAGAGAGTGTACACAGTGTTTCTTGGTTTCAATTTTAGTTGAGATCCATTTGATAGCCTCATCTGGCAGGTGGATCAGGCCTGATCCCGCACCCAGCATGGAAATGGGTGTGTGTTTTCATCCAGAAGAATCACAAAATGTAAACATCTACATTAACAGCTCTGACACACACACGCACACAGCAGGCTTCTTCTTGGTGGATTCAATGTTTATTGAGTAGGGGTGGTATTAGAAACAATGGCCTGGGGAAACGACCCTTTCTCTCATTTACTGCACTTCAACTTTGCCTCATGAAACATTCATGATTGTTTGCAATGGAGCTGCAACATGGCATCTCCTCCTCTAGTTTATTTATGTGCCACGTGTGCCGGCCGCTTGTAACGGCAACATCGTTATGATGAAATATGAATGAGATGTCAAGTGCATTCTCTAGCTGTCTCGCCATCTCTGTTCTATATGAGAGCAGGCGTTTCAGCCACAGTGGGAGCAAAAAGGTTTCAGTGCCATCCAACTGAGGGATGAGCAAGAAAGTACAATAAGATAAGCCAGGCTGGGACTCTAAAATTGCAGTTTGGGGGCAGGAGGCTAGCAGACTCTTCTATCTGAGATATTTCTCAGCATTTGTGATTTACCACTATGAATGTCTCAGATTTCATCTCAGATGTGTTTGTGTGTGTGTGTATGTGTGTGTGTGTGTGTGTATAACACAATCTGTAATGTTTTTTCAGGCCTCTGTGGAACATGAGTACATCCATGCAGCACTTCTGTATTCTATAAGACATTGCTTATAAGGATGTACTCAAATTTAAACTATTATACCGTAAAATATGATAGAATATGTATTATATTCCTAAAAGTAATTGGTTCAAAGGCTCTTATGCCTCTTGTGCCTCATTTTGCAACAGGTATTTTAGCCTAACTGTATTGAGAGGCTCAGAGTGTTCCATGCTGCATTAAAGAGCTAAAAAAACACTAATGTGGTGCTTTCAAAAATGCAGTGCAACAAGTGCTGATGCTTGTTACTTCACTTTTCTAATGTATCCTCTCTCTTATGCTTTTACAGAGCTTTTCCTGCCACTGTTTCCCTTGGCTTGCTCATTAGGGCTCTGTATCTGGGTTCTGGAAATTTTGGGACTATGTGTCTTGTGAAAATCACTCTGCAATTAATCTGCCTACAAATAGTTTCTTTTACTGCAACTATTGCACAGCACAAGCTTTACAGAACATTGCTAAAAATAAGAATAAACCTGATGACTTTACACGGACATTTATATTCACTACCAACATGGACTGTGTTGCTGCAGCTCACTGAAAAACTAAACAGCTTGAAATTGGCAGCTAATTTGCCACCATGCTAATGTTAGCTTGATTACATGACAAAAAACTACAGTTCATCCATATTACAGCTGTACTATGTAAAGGTTTTGCTCTGTCAGTAACAATGGTGGATAGTAATGAAGTAAATGTAATTTGTTACTGTACATAAGTGTTTTTTTTCCTGTATACATTCTTTACTGAAGTATTTCCAATTTGGGTAACTTTTTACTTTCACTCCACTACATTTCAAAGTCAAATATCTTACTTTTTACTCCACTACATTATGTGAAATCTGCCATTCCTTTTGATGGAAGAAATGTCAAAATGAAAGAAATGTGAAGTAGGTACACCAATCAGGGCTCAGCGTGCACTGAGCTTGTTTTGACCTGTTGGTCATACCAACCCAGTGCAGGCATATGGTTCAACATCAGTGCAGCAGCTTAAAATTGTGGCAGTGTCTATTCCAACATAAATGATGGAAGAAACTCCTGACTCTAACCAAAACCAAACTTTGATATATAGACCACAATATAGAAATATGTACACATGCAGTTGTGACTGACATGTCTTTTTTCTGAATTTATACAAACCCCATTTCGTTTTATAGTAAATTAGTTTTGGCTAGTTTATGTATATGAACAGAGACCTACAGAGACCTACAAAACTCATTTGGGAACCTGTGTTTAAAGCAAGTTTTTATTAATCTTTCTCTTGTAACTAAGTTGCAAATAAATCTTAAATCGAAACTTTGCCTGTTCACAAAAAGTTATTTCA
The DNA here is from genome assembly GCF_015220715.1 of Pygocentrus nattereri. NCBI lineage: Eukaryota > Metazoa > Chordata > Actinopteri > Characiformes > Serrasalmidae > Pygocentrus > Pygocentrus nattereri. The sequence continues at coordinate 13,745,665 of NC_051234.1, read as the reverse complement.
GAGCCACTCTCCATCCATTCATCAATCCATTAGGACATATGTGTGCACCCACTAGAACCTGCAAAAAACTAGTTTTGCAATGCCAAACCATGGTTCACTGCCAAACTTATACTGCTTTGTCAGGCTAAGGAGGCTGCCTATCTATGTGGACATAGGATCCTGCTCCCCTAGGCCAGGAACACACTGAAAAAGGAAATCAGGAGAGATAAAAGGAACTACACTGAAAAGTTCCTGAACAAGTTGTCAATCAACGACCCTGTGTCTGTGTAGAAAGTCCTTAGAATCCTAGAACCAATTATCATCCGTACTGTATAATGGGTAATTTACTAAATGTTATATATTCACTCTGTGAGCCAACAACCATCTCATGACCTGAATGAGTTGTATTACAAGTTTGGGAGGCCAGGGCCATCACAACTCGTTCCCATGAATTCAGCCAGTTCAATGAGTCAACACAACATCCCCCTCACCCCCACCATCATTCTCGTCCAGTCTTCACAAAGGACATTAATAGGATACTAGATCAGGGCATAGTTCCATTTTCCTAAATACCAGTACCAAAACACAAACCACTCAGGACTCATGTCCATGACAGGGTCAGCCTTTGCACTTGACAAAGCTAGGCAGCGTACAAGGGTCCCAATGAGCAAAGGGCACATTATGTACACATACATTCGAGCTTCAAGTACAGCTCGGCTTCATCCTTCAAGGCGCGTGGAAGACAAGCATCAAGACTGTTCTCCATACTCCCACTGGCTGTCCGTACATCAGAGCCTCTTGCTGTCTTCAAACGTAGACTGAAGACACATCTCTTGATACAGCACTTAAATGAGCACTGAATTAAGTATTGATTGTAATGTATTGTACTGCACTTATGTATTGCATTGTATTGTACTGCACTGTTTTGTGTTCAACTCCGTTCCTTTTTTCTCTTGGTATCAACAGTGACTTTTTTATTTCTGGCAGTATCTGAGCTCAGGACTAGCTTTCTCTCTAACCTATTGGTAACTAGCAGAGATACTTTCTCTAGATAGACAAAGCACTTCTTGTAAGTCACTCTGGATAAGGGCATTTGCTAAATACTGTAAATGTGAATGTACAACCCCAATTCCAGTGAAGTTGGGACGTTGTGTAAAACATAAAAACAGAGTACGATGATTTGCAAATCCTTTTCAACCTATATTCAGTTGAATACACTACAAAGACAAGATATTTAATGTTCAAACGGATAAACTTTATTGTTTTTTGCAAATATTCACTCATTTTGAATTAGATGCCTGCAACACGTTCCAAAGAAGTTGGGACAGGGGCATGTTTACCACTGCGTTACATCACCTTTTCCTTTTTAAAAAGCGTTTGGGAACTGAGGACACTAATTGTTGAAGCTTTGTAGGTGGAATTCTTTCCCATTCTTGCTTGATGTACAACTTCAGTTGCTCAACAGTCCCGGGTCTCCGTTGTCATATTTTGCACTTCATAATGTGCCACACATTTTCAATGGGAGACAGGTCTGGACTGCAGGCAGGCCAGTACAGTACCCACACTCTTTTACTACAAAGCCACGCTGTTATAACATGTGCAGAATGTGGCTTGGCATTGTCTTGCTTAAATAAGCAGGGACGTCCCTGAAAAAGACGTTGCTTGGATGGCAGCATATGTTGCTCCAAAACCTGTATGTACTTTTCAGCATTAATGGTGCCTTCACGGATGTGCAAGTTACCCATGCCATGGGCACTAACACACCCCCATACCATCAGAGATGCTGGTTTTTGAACTTTGCGCTGGTAACAACCTGGACAGTCCTTTTCCTCTTTGGTCCAGCGGACACAACGTCCATGATTTCCAAAAACAATTTGAAATGTGGACTCGTCAGACCACAGGACACTGTTCCACATTGTGTCAGTCCATCTCAGATGAGCTTGGGCCCAGAGAAGCTGATGGCATTTCTGGGTGTTGTTGATATATGGCTTTTGCTTTGCATGGCAGAGTTTAAACTTGCACTTGTAGACACAGCGACGAACTGTGTTCACTGGCAATGGTTTTCTGAAGTGTTCCTGAGCCCATGTGGTAATATCCATTACACAATGATGTCGGTTTTTAATGTAGTGCCGCCTGAGGGATTGAAGGTCACGGGCATTCAATGTTGGTTTTCTGCCTTGCCGCTTACTTACAGAGATTTCTCCAGGTTCTCTGAATCTTTTGATGATTTTGATTATGGACTGTAGATGATGAAATCCCTAAATTCCTTGCAATTGCACATTGAGAAACATTGTTGTGATGTTCTGTTATTAACATTGTGCAAAAGGGAGACCTCCAGTGGTCAAGATTGTCACAGCAGCGTTTATTTGCACTTTCAGTGTTCCTGTAGGTAGTTCAGGCTGTATGAGGAAAACAAACAGTCACGGTTCTTACTCTGCATTTTATGGCCAGGAAAACATTTGCCTTTTTACAGTGAATCTTAAGTAAAGCTTGAAGAGAATTTTGGCATCTGGCTTTTCTTGGGAAACCTGTTGTCTATCTGCCGAGCTTGTAGCCACACACACACACACGGGTAGGGGCAGAATAGTTGTTCTTAAACTGTTGGACTGTTTGCTCACACAGTTGTTCACATCCTTGCTTGTGAATGACTAAGCCTTTCAGGGATGCTGCTTTTATACCCAATCAGGACACTCACCTGTTTCCAACTAACCTGTTCACCTGTGGAATGTTCCAAACAGGTGTTTTTTGAGCATTCCTCAACTTTCCCAGTCTGTTGTTGCCCCTGTCCCAACTTCTTTGGAACGTGTTGCAGGCATCAAATTCAAAATAAGTGAATATTTGCAAAAAACAATAAAGTTTATCCATTTGAACATTAAATATCTTGTCTTTGTGGTGTATTCAATTGAATATAGGTTGAAAAGGATTTGCAAATCATTGTATTCTGTTTTTATTTATGTTTTACACCATGTCCCAACTTCATTGGAATTGGGGTTGTACATTTTAAGAACAGAAAGTGATATTTATGCCTGTAGTGATTATTTTCAGTAATTTCAATGCAACATCACCCCACCTGGTCATTGTTATAATGGAATTTTCCATGTTGTTACATGATGACACAACTGCACAGTGAAAGACTGGAATGAACATGGCAATTAAATAATAATATATGTGAGGTTCTTCAGTGTGATGTTGAGAGAAAAAATCAGTTATCCAAGTGCAGCAGAGAAAAGGAACAAGGAAAGCAAAATGTTATTCACTACATTCCGAAAGCCAACGTTGTTTTTTCAGCCAGGACAGAGTGCTGAACAGGCTCTGCAGATTGTGCATAATGCTAGCATTAATGTTAGTATACACAGCTGCAGTGTTGGGGTGATCACATAAAAACATATTCCATTACTAATTACTTCTCTCAGAATGTAATGGGATTGCTTATTACATCACTACGTATTACACTGTGCATTATCTCATTATATCGGTAGATAATTCTGCTTGTTTTAAGCATCATTTCTTAAACAAGCAAAATTATCGGCCAATATAGTAAGATCATTCTACTTAATAGAATTTATTAAGCAAAAATGTCTGGCAAATGAGCTAAATAATCTCATAATAGAAATATTAGATAAATCAACTTGCCAAAATAATAGTACTTTTTGCAGTGTAGACAGTTGCACAGCTTTCACAGCCACAACTAATTTAAAAATATGCATCCATAGGCACCATTCATGTCTTTTGCCTGGAGCCCCCTGGTCAGTAGTGATGAAACCCTTCGAGAGACTGGTGTTGACCTATCTTAAGGACATCACAGGCCCACTGCTGGAACCATTTAAATTTGCCTACAAAGCAAACAGGGCAGTGGAGAATGCAGTAAACAAGGCACTGTATTTCACACTGCAACACCTTGATGGCTATTACCCATGCGGGGGTCCTGTTTGTGGATTTTAGCTCAGCATTCAACACCTTCATCCTGGGCATTCTCCACCGCTCATGGTGGAACATAGTCACCTGTCAGTGGATTAGCAACTTCCTAACAGGAAAGACACAGCAGATGAGGCTGTGCAAATTCATATTATTATCACTTGTATGCTTAGCACTGGTCCTCCATAAAGTTCCATAAAGTACTTTCCCCACTAATCTTCTCCATTTATACTAATGACTTTTCCTCATCCTTCTGTCAAGATCATGAAATTTGCAGATGACACGATGGTCATCTGCCTCATTCCTCATAGTGACTTTCCATCTGGTGCAGTCATAATAAGCTGCAGCCTAACACTCTTGACAATGTATTTCAGAAATAATCCCCCCAACACACCACGTTCTCAACAGCACTGTGTTAACAACAGAGTACTGCAGGCTTCTGGGAACCATCTTCTGCAGGGACCTTAGGTGGGAGATTAATTCAACTTCCATCTTGAAAAAGACACAGCAAAAAAGATGTGCCTTCTGCATCAATAAGGAAGTACAATCTTCCACAGCGGCAGCTGACTAAATTGTACAGAGCTATTATTGAATCTATCCTCTGCACAACCATTACAGTCTGGTTTGGCTCACCAAACAAGACATAACCAAACAACAAAGGATAATCAGGACTGCAGAAAAGATTACAGGGTCTTACTTGCCCTCCCTCCAGGGCCTTTACCTGCATCTCAGATCAGGAATAGGACAATAAAAATCATTGCACATCTTTAACATCATACATTATCATTAAGTGCCATCCATATGGGTAGTGTTTCTCCAGAATATCCTGTCTTCTATTTGGGTCTTCAGGCTTCTGAATGGTTTGTTAATGATTCCTGTGACTGTATTCACTTGGTCATCTTCTTTCTTTTGCCTTCAACTCGTATACGTATAATGGTCTCTTCCAATGAATTGATTCTTCTCAGAGTATGTACAGAATAAGATTTTCGGTTTGGTTATGTGGGCTTAGAGTGAAATGTGAGGCCTGATTTGGTTGAAAATCCATTCATTTTGTTTTATTTGCCATTCAAGGTACTCTAAAAAGTTCAAAAGCATCAATATTTTGTCAGTCTCGCTTGTTTATTTTCCAGGTCCATAAAGAGCCACAAAGACGACCATAGCCTGGACTATTCTGATCTTTGTTCGTAGAGACAAATTATTGCATTTGAAGATCTTGTTCAAATGTTCTTGTTCTGCCGAGTGCCAATCTGTGTCAAATGTCTTGAGTGCTTCGTCCTCCAAGTAGGCAAAAACTGACCACCATTTCCACATCTTTTCCACCAATGGTAAAGTTAGCAGTCTTTTCTGGTGTCATAAATTGAGCCCAATCCCATTTCACCTTTCGCCCCTACCACTTAGCCCTTAGTTTTGCACGTTCATGTCTAGTGTTAGGGTGTCCCAATTTTTGTTGAGATAGAGTAGGGTGAAGTATTAGGGTTACATTGCCCTCCAAATGGAGGCTCACTCCAAAGGGAGTGTTATGAGAGAAAAACCAGCAAGATGGCTGCACGAGCGACCAAAGAAACCCAGAAATCAAAGTATTTTCTCTGTTACAAATACAATAATCATTGTATTATCTTAGTTTAATGTCGTTTCAATGTATTATGGTTGTTTTCTTCATAACAAAGCCTCAAAAAATCGCTAATAGCATGTTAATTTCTCTGTAGCTAGCTAGCTAACTTTCCCATTCCACCTTAAATAGTCCATCAGTTCTAACGCTGCACCATTTAAGGAAAATTCGAACAAGAACCTGGTGAATATCTTACTTCAGCTTGATATCACCAAAGAATTAGCGGTGGGTGATAATAAATAATTGTCTTATATCCCCTCTTTGAAAGCATATGATGCCCTCAATGTAACTAAAGCCCACGAGTGAGGTTGCGGAACCTTTCCCTTCTCTGCTATCATTGAAGACAGGCAGGGTTGCCTACAGAGCAGCACTAGCAACCTGATAATGAAGCAATGTTTTGTTTTGTTTTTATTTGAGGGTTGTCCCATTTCGTAGGCCGAGTTTTCAACCATTACCTCTTGTAAGTTGAAAATAAGGAGTAGGGGTGAAAAGAAGTGGGATTGGGCCTTAGTCTTCTTTATACTGAGCAGAAGTCCTATTTAACCTGTTAGTTAACCTTGCTTATAATGGCCTTCAAGTCTTCAAGATTTTCTGCTGTGAGTGTGGTATCATCTGCATAACAATGGTTATTGGTGTTTTTTTCACCAAACTTGAATCCTCAATCATATTCCTCCAATCCTACTATCATTATATGTTCTACATACAGTTGAACAGGCTTAGTGATAAAACGCAGCCATGTCTGACTCTTACACATTCTGGAAACACCTTATTTGAACTTCTCCCCTCTGGTCGGTGTTACAAATCTCTGAGAAAAACAAAACAAGAAGACACAAGAGCAGTGTCTTTTCACTGGATATCAAAGTTATGGACACTTACCACGGCTAGGGTCTAATGCCAGTTACTAGCTCTGGGCAATATTATTAACATTGTGCAGCACTAACAATGTGCAATATTATTAACAATGTGCAATGCAGTTTTTTGTTTTCGTATTTCTTAGGTGTTGAATTCATGTGCTGTGAAATGATGATTTATTGATTGATGCTGTTCAACAGGGGGCACAGTGGGTAGCACTGTCACCTCACAGCAAGAAGAGCCTGGGCTTGATTCTGTGGCCAGGCGATCATGGTCTCTCCCCGTGTCTCTATGAGTTTCCTCCGAGTGCAGTCCAAAAGACATGCAGTAAGGAGAATTGAAGATACTGAATTGCCCTTAGATTAGTTAAACAATATAAAGTAGAACAGGCCTTCTGATGTTTACATATTAACCTCATTCATGAGTTTTCAAAGATATTACTAGAGATTTACCCTGAAGATCCAAAAAAAATTGCAAATTTCATTGCAAATGTTTTTTAGTTACTGCGTTGTGTGTATACAGAATTTAACAACAAAACTAAAAGTGACTTATTACATGTAAGGCCTTCACCAATTATGGTTCATCAATCACATCATTCTATATATCTCCCTAACCATGATGTTCTCTCTGCTGGAATAATGTCAGATGCTGACAACAGCACAGATGAAGTGACTCTTGCTTATTCAAATAATGGAATGCAAAGCAAACACAAAGGAGCAGAAAGTGAAAATGGGAAAAAGACACATATTCTTTTGAAGTGGCATTCGCCTTTTGTTTGCATTTAAAATAAGACTGCAGCTTTTCTCAGCCCCAAGGAAATCAAAAGGTGTGTGACACATGCATATGTACAGAGGTCTCTGGTACTGTGGAGGTATGGAACATCATTCTTTCAAAGGATAATATTCCCTCAGTTGGTATTTTGATGACTGTAGTGAAGAGTGCTGTCTAACATGTCGGTCCAAAATCACCCATGTGTGAAGTGGTGACTGCAAAGGCTCATTACACTATATTCAGTGACCCCTTGTGTCCTGAGGATGGAGCATTGTCAACCTGTCCCGTTTGGATAGAAATGTTTTATCATTGAATAAAATGTATGATTATAGAAGCAAGGAGGTATACACTATATGGCCAAAGGTATTTCAGGATGCCACAAGTCAGTTCTTCACATTTCTGTCCTGCTAGATCTGCCCTGATGAACTATAAGTGCTAATATTGTGAAATAGAAGTGTCTAGGAGAAAAAACAGATCAGGCATGAAGAGGCAGACTAGCCACAGCATAGGGCTGCCAAGTGCTGAAGCATGCAGCATGTAAAAAATCTCCTAACTTCTGCTGCATCACTCACTTCCTGCATCTAGAAGCAACATCAGCGCAAGACTGTACATCAAAACTTGGGTTTCCATGATTGAACAGCTATAGATAAGCATAATCACTATGTTTAATGCCAAGTGTTGGCTGGAGCCATCACCTCCATTCTGGAGTAATGGAAACATGTACTCTGGAGTGATGAATCACACTTTAGTATCTGGCGGTCTGATGGACAAATCTGGGTGTGGCAGATGCGAGGAGAACATTACCTACTGGACTGTAAAGTACCAACAGTAAAGTTTGGTGGAAGATGGATAACAGTCTGGGGCTGTTTTTCAGAGTTTGGGCTAAGCCCCTTAGTTACAGTTATGAATAATGTTAATGCAACAGCATGACTGCAACAACATCTACACAATGCAAGGTCTATAAAGACATGGTTTGATGAGTTTGGAGGAATTTCAGTGGCCTGCACAGACCCCTGACCATAACCCCAATGAACACCTTTGGGATGAATTGGAACTTCAGCTGTGATGCTTTTTAGACTGAATGGGCACAAAGACCCTCAGACACACTCCAAAGTCTTGTGGAAAGCCTTTCCAGAAGAGTTGAGGCCAGTTCCGTAATAATGCCCATGGTTTTGGAATGGAATATCCAGCAAGTCACGAGTATATTATATCTATATTGTGGTCTATTTACACAAAGTTAGGTTAGTTCCATCATTTATGTTGAATAGACTCTCCCATAATTGTACGGTGCTTCACTGACGTTGAATCACATGCTTGCACTGGGTTGGTGATGTCCAACAGGTCAAAAAAAACTCAGATTTGCTTCACATTTCTTTCATTTTGACATTTTTCTTCCATCAAAAGGAATGACAGATTTCACATAATGTAGTGGTGTAAAAAGTAAGATATTTGACTTCGAAATGTAGTGGAGTGAAAGTAAAAAGTCACCCAAAATGGAAAAACCTCAGTAAAGTACAGATACACAAAAAAACTACTAAGTACAGTAACAAATTATATTTACTTCTGTCCACCACCGTGTGTGTGTGTGTATATATATATATATATATATATATATATATATATACACACACACACACACACACACATATATACACATATATGCCTAATTCACAAACACTAGGCCTGTAAACACACTTATTCTTACTCATTTAATAAATGGCTGTCGTAATAGCTGTCCTTGCAGCTCTCTCTCTCTCTCTCTCTCTCTCTTTCTCACTCCAGTGATAAAAGAAAAGAAAAAAACAGAGTGAGGTAAAGGAAGAGAGGATGATGAAGATGTATTATTCATCCTCTGCATGGTTGGCACTGTAAATCTTCCAAATGCTATTACTATAGTATGAATAATGGATTTCTTTCTCTCTTTTTTGCCCATAAGCACTGAGGTGGGTATTGTCTTTAACTCGAGAGAGAGAGGGAGAATGAATTGGCTCCAAGGCACACCTACAGGCCTGCTTGTGCCCAAAGTTAATTAGTCATTTTGTTCCTGGGCAATGGATGAGATTGAAATGTAAATGCCATTATCGTCCCATATTCCATAACGAGGTAGCTTGTCATAAAGCATAAATCAAACTTAATTTCTGTGCTAACTGTTAGGAGAGGGGAAAGAGAATGTGCTGGCCATGGTTCAAATACAAATCACATTTAGCCCAAGTCTGAGTGCAGGGCCAATGGCTTATGGGAACTGCTTGATTCACTTATTTATTTATTCCTTCTTTTATGTAATTGCAGGTATGTGCAGTACATCATATCTGGTTTGTGAAATTCAAAGAGATTGTATATGATTTTATAGGCTGTTATATAATTATTTCAGCACATGTTCACAGGCATAGCATATAAGGCACTTTTACATTTTTTTATAGTTTTTATTATACGTTTTACAGTTTTTTGTTATATATTTTCTCGGTTTGTTTATTTATGATTTTGCTGTTTGCTTGTTTTTCAATTTCGCTTTTTGTTTGTTTGTCTGAAACCGGCGGCAACCACGACGCGGAACTACAAACATGGCGGAACGTATTTTTTCAGGTGGAATTGAGACGGACATTAATTTCTGTATCACGAGTGGTGCTGTTATTTGTTAGCATGTTGCTAACAGTATGTCCACGGAGTGTATTGCTGACCTCCGTTAACGCTCATGGCAGCACCGTCCACTCCCGGCTCCTCTCTGACCGGAGAGTTCAGTTCAGCGGCTGCCGGTACCATTAAACTTGTGCCGGTTTTAACGGCTGCTCAGTCGAAAGGGAAGAAAAGAGTCGCGAGTCCCGCCTCAGCGCAGCCGCTTCAGACCAACAGCAGCAAGAAGAAGAAAGTACAGTCCTCATCAGGCGCTGGACAAGCTCAGGTCAGAGCCGACAGGAGGGTTCAAACGAGACCTTTTTATTAGCAGCTTCTGATCCGTTCGGCTGCTCGTTCGCCGGCTGAAGTTGGCTCCGTATTCGTAAACTAAAGAAATGTTCACGTTTTTCTGTTTTTGCAGAGTCACATGAACTAAGTAATGTTGAACAGTTGAGAATGTGCACTGTGGTATTCTTGCCATTGGGAAAAAATGACTATAATGTAAATATTAGATTTTTGCAGTATTATGTGCCTTCAGTTGCTTTTGGCCGTGTCATTTTATTGTAGCTGCATAGTTTTATTTCAAGTAGTTTAAAGTAAAACATTCAGGCAAAATTTCTCCTTTAAGAAAAACGTGTCTGTGGTCTGGTCTGTGATGGCTGAGGAGAAAAAGTAGATTTAATCCCTCTCAGTATTCTCTGGCCTCAGAAGTAGCTGATAATATAGCACATTCAGAAGTAGTGTTTAAAAGTAAATGAATAAGAAGCTGGAATTACAGAGGGGTCTTTTCACATGGGGTGAGACAAGTGACTGATTCCAATAAGAGAGCCAGTCTCAAACCTAAAATAAAAACTGGTAACATGGAACAGTGAGCAGTAGTGCACACAGGTAAACAGCTTGGAAGCTACATTTCAGAGGCATGTTCAAGATCTCATTCATATCGGGTCAGATAAATAACCGGCCAAATGGTATACCAGTTTCTTCCTGTAAGAAAAATGTGGTTTCGGTCTGGTCGTGGGCTGGAGGTTAGGGACCCAGCCATGTGGCCCGAAGGTTGCCGTTTTGACCCCCTCGGCTGACGGTACGTGACTGAAGTGGCCTTGAGCAAGTCACCTAACCCCCAACTGTTCCCCAGATGCTGTGGATAGGGCTGCCCATTGCTCTGGGCAAGTGTCCTCACTGCCTTCTAGTGTGTGTGTTTGCTGGTGTGCATATATGTGGGTTGCACTGCACGGATGGGTTAAACGCAGAGGTCTAATTATTCTGCGTGCAAAACACAGTTAGCTGATGGTTCTGAATTCAGTGTTAACAGTTTTAAAGCATAAAATCACTGGTGACCAGACTAAAATCTTGTTTTCTACAGGGTGAGACTGGTACTTCTTTGGATATTTCTCATTAGTCGGGCCTGACATAATGAAGGTCCTGTGTATCCCTCTGGAGTTTTAGCTTCTTCATTTATCTGTGTGCACTATAGCTGAGTGTTGACAAATGTCCTCAGGGATCAATAAAGTATCTATCTATCTATCTATCTATCTATCTATCTATCTACCTATCTATCTGTCTATCTGACTATCTGTCTATCTAGTCTCCCAGTTACTTATCTATCTATCTATCTATCTATCTATCTATCTATCTATCTATCTATCTATCTATCTATCTATCTAGCCAGCCATCCTCCCAGCTGCTTATCTATCTATCTAGCCATCCATCCTCCCAGCCACTTATCTATCTATCTATTTATCTAGCCATCCATCCATCCTCCCAGCTACTTATGTCTAGCCATCCTCCCAGCTACTTATCTGTCTAGCCAGCCAGCCAGCCATCCTCCCAGCTACTTATCTAGCAATCTATCCTCCCAGCTACTTATCTATCTATCAGTTTAAAGGGTATAAAATGACTATGTGCAAGACTAAAACCAGGGTTTTTTTTTTTTTAGAATGATAAGACTGATACTCTGTTTAGGGCCTGTCAGTTGTCTGGCCTAACATTAATATAGCCATTAGTGTCCCTCTAAAACATCTATTCATTTGCTCAACAGACAATTTTGATCGATTAAAACCAGGTTTTGTTTGCCGGTTGGTATCTGTTCTCTTTTGAAGATTTATTATTTGTCTGGATTAAAAAAATATATATATGGGATATGTCATTTCTCTGGCATGAAGAAGCCCTTCAAAATCCACCTTGAATTACATCCTCCTATTAATTTACCTATGTGCACTACTACTTAGTGTACCGTGTTAACTTTTTTTGTACGTTGGAAAGCACTCTGGGACAGACTAAAACTAGGTATTCCTTACTGGGTAACACCTGTTCTCTGTTTGGAAGCTTTAAACTACTTGAAATAAATTGAAGAAACATCATAAAGCTTGCCTTATAATTGTGTGTTCTAAATTCACAATGGGAGTTCAGAAAAGTGTTCAAAAAGGTGTAATTTTTTGAAATATAAATGTTTTACCATTTTCATTTCATGGCCGTTCATAAAGAGAATGCAAGATATATTTAATTAGTCAGATTAAAACTTTTGTTTTCACATTTGGCGAGGGCTGGGACGTAGGGTAATTTGAAGTGAGGCCATATTAAACTGTGCAGGCAAGTTTGGGCAGCGCTGTACAATCGAGCCATTTTTAACAAAAAAATCTAATTTAAGTTGAACTTCTCAGAATTGAATAATCTATCTAACTTTAAAATATGTTGTTGCACCCCTATTGTGGAGCAATACTCTTAAGTAATTTCCAGTGTTATGTGCTTAAATATGTTGCCTTCACTATAGAGACTCCACCTTAGTGAAATGTTAGGTTCAGCATCTAAGTGAATGTTTTCACTGTGGTGTCAGTAGCAGGCATCATGCGACTTTTGATCTTCTGACTCTTCTGACAGACTTATTTGCACTTGTGGCTGATTGTTGTTCCCTCTGTGTGTATTTTATTAGATTTTGGTGGTTGATTCAGCAGATGGGAAGTTGCTTACTGCAGCAGATATCTGTCCACCACCTGCAGAGCCTGTCTCCAAGCCTTTGCCTTTTAAAGACCCAAAGTTTGTGGTAAGCCTTTAGATGGAATCTCAGTTTATGCATCTAAACTTGAAACTGCCTTTGGGTGAGATATAATGAGAGTATACAACTTGATTGAGCTTGTTGACCTGTCTTGTACAGTCCAAAAAGCTGAACCTAGCTAATACTTTACACCGTTTTCACAATTTTCCCCTTCCTAAAACAGTCTTTCAGCCAAGACTTGTTTAGATTTGCAGTGGAACTACCAGAATGTTTGTTCTCATAGACGTCTGGTACTTTTAGAATACTGGGTCCAAATTAAAGAAACACACTTTGGGGACGAAACACGTCTTGGCCAGTTGACTGTATTTAAGAAAATGTATGTAAATCTGATTTTGCTCTGAACTATTGCTTTAAAAGTTAGATATGCTCAGTTTAAGTTGCCATGATATGTGTCAACATTTCCAGATGCTGACAATGACTCACACTATATTTGCGTATATATATTAATAGAACAATTTCTGCGTTTCTCTTTCTGGTAGCACTCAAGTATTGGTGGGGCAGCAGCGGGGAAGAAGAATCGGACATGGAAGAATCTGAAGCAAATTCTGGCAGCAGAGAGAGCGCTGCCCTGGAAACTCAGTGATCCAACCTGTACGTCTAAGAACTCCTCAATTCAAATTTAAATGGCTTTTCTGTCAAGATTACTTTTTGAATGTGTGTCTAAAGAAATGTCTTCTGGCTCCTTCCAACAGATTATAATATAGATGCACCTCCTTCAATGAAGCCTCCTAAAAAGTACTCTGATATATCAGGATTACCAGTGAGTAAGCATTGTTTCTCCACATATCACTTTTGTGATGTCTATGTAAATGCTATTTCTATATTATGTATGCTATATGTGATTAGGTAAGTACATAAATACAAGTCGGTCATATGTTGCCATAATTTGAAACAGCAAGCACAGTGACATGCAAAGGTAAAAGTCAGTGATACAAAGTTATTTACAAAAAGAAGTCATTAGCCAAAATAGAAGCTCATGACACTAAGGAGGCTCTTATGAAAGGTTTTGACCGTGTTTGTAGTTTGTGTGCATTGTATGCGTTGGTGCATATGAAACTGTTTTGGGCCACATTGTTCTCCAGGCAAACTACACAGACCCTCAGACCAAACTGCGCTTCACTTCATCTGAAGAGTTCTCCTACATCAGGCTGCTTCCTACAGATGTAGTGGCTGGATATCTGGCTCTGCGAAAGGCCACCTGCATCGTGCCCTGAGAGAATATCACGCACAGATAAACGTACCTTTGCTGAATGATTTTAAGAGGTACAGACAGGCCTCGAACCCCTTTCAGTAGATGTCTTAAGGAACTTAAGGTACTACTGAGGGCTTCAGTAGAAGGACAAATAAATCATAAAAGAGACTTATAGATTATTGTTTTGTAAGAATTGTTATTCAATTGCCAGGTGCATATATAGTTCATTGCAGACATCAGTGGTGAACATCTTCATCCAGGTGTTGGTTGTTGGATGCGTCAAGTTATTTTGTAGGTTATTATGAGTTTCTGTAACTTATTTGTAAATAAATATTTACATTTTGAAGTGGTCCTGCTCTGCCTGTTCAATGTTCAGTGTTGTTTTGCTGCCCCCTGCTGTTGACTGAATTTAAATTTGGTTTAAAAAAAAAACAAAAAACTTTTCTTTGTTAAAGTATGTTACCTCTACTTTATTATTCACTTATTACTTACATTAATTATAGCAGGAAAATCTCAGGAGGGTTCTAACTTGTTCTGAATGTTGTTTATGTTTGATAAGCTTTTGACTGTAATGCATTGCCAGGAAAGGTTGTGCTGTTAGAAAATAAAACCTGATGCAAAGGCTGGAGAAGAGTACCTTCACATCCAGTTATTTCTCCTGGAAACTGGATTCAAGTTCAGGAGGATTAGCTCTGCTAAAAACAAAGTCCAGGACCAGAATCCAGGTGGATTTAAGATCTAGAGTTAAACACTCTTAGGCTAGAGGATGGCTAACAAATTTTGTGTGTCTGTGGGTGAACCTATAAGTTAAACAGGTCCTAATAAAGCAACAAAGATTGTATTGTGTCATCACAAGCATTCTTTTAATTAGGAACTAGTCTGACATGAGTGGCCATTAGGGAGCAAGTATCATAATCATGTACTATTTTAAGGAGTTTTATGTGGCTGTCATGTCCTTGGTGGGCTTTTATCTAGAACTCAAAAGCAATATTAAGGCCCCAGCGAGGATTGAACTCGCGACCCCTGGTTTACAAGACCAGTGCTCTAACCACTGAGCTATGGAGCCCTGCCTGGTGCTGTGGCAATCGTGTCATCATGAAAGGCTCAGGACTTGGACCACACCTGTGTGAGGACATACCTGTAAGATTTGGCAGAAAGACTCATTCAGCTGAGCTTCCGTAGTGGAGATAAATAATAGTACTGCTAGAGACATTTTCGAAGGCCTTTAATATTTTCCCTGCCAGCTGCATATATCCTCTTGGACTGCTGCGTGGGCAATGGACACTAAAGGTTTATCTATCTATCTATCTATAGAGAAACTTACTGAGTCAGAATTGTTAACAAATCAACAGAACTATTCTGAAAGTTTGAATTCCCTTAAATACATCATATCAGAAATGGAAACTAGCCTCTAATTCCATTTTGATTAATAGCAGAAATGACAACGAGCCTCCAATTCCTTTTTGATTGTCATTTCATTCAGTTCTGTTGATGCAGCACTTGGGCTGCTTTGCTGTTGCTCACACTTCGCACTTTCAAACCTCTAGTGAAAATATACCAAAAACAGTCCATAAGTGCCTAACATCCTTCAACTACTGGAGTTTGTATTTTGGTAGCTATTTTACTTTTAATTAAGATTCTACTTTTCTCATTACTTGCTGACAATCACGTTTGATTTACATGATGGGATTGAAATCTTGGGAGCAAGTCAAGATGTCAGCATTCCTCCTCTAACTCTCAGCAAGTCTTCCCTTTTTGTTCGGTGTGAAAAACTGATGTAAACAAACTAACCTGCATTGCTGAATGCTGCTGTTTGCCCGCCAAGATTAATTGGTCAGGGCAAACATAGCCCAGGGTAGAGCTGGATATGTGTGAGTCAGGTCAAAATGTCTATTCTGTCTCATTCCTCCTTATTACCACAGGCAAAATTTCTTGAATAATGATATACCCTTAAAAAGGTAGTTCTTCAAGGGTTCTTTAGTAAAGAAAATAGTTCTATATAGAGCCATGAACACTCTTGCTATGATACTTGTCATCGCTTATCAAAACATTCCACCAAACTCAGATCATTGTAAAACAAAACTGTTTACAACTTTGCTATTTGTTTCTTTGTCCATTCACTAATACCACACACCACATCACACATCACCTTAAAAAAAGAAAATTTTTATTTATTGAAATATTTATGGTTCCTTTTTATCTGAGTGTCGTCTAATCATGTCACACTGCTGAATATTATTTTGAAGGATTTGTGTTATTGCTAAGTTACAACGTGTGTCTAGATTCAAGTGTTCTTGGTGGTCTTTTGTTTGGAGTTTAAAGTCATCTTTTAGGCCCCGGCGAAGATTGAACTCACAACCCCGGTTTATAAAATGAGAGTTCTAACCATTGAGCTATGGAGCCATACCTTGCACTGATTCACCCAAATGTCTTTTTAAAGAACTCACTGTCACCTGACCAGCCCCACACCTACATAACACTACACCTGAAGATTTGGCAGGTAGGCTACTCCAGCTGAGCTGCTTCATTAAGGTAAATAGAAGTAATAAAAACACTGGTATTTTAGAAGACATTTGTGTGTCACACTCCTTATACTCATAATCATAATCATACCCTGAAAAACTTCGTCTCAAGTTTTTCAGATTCCCTCTGTGAAATTTAACTGAAAAAAAAAAACCTCAGAATGTCACCTCTTATAAAATTCAGAATGGCCAATGTAGTCAGTTCCTTTAAAGTCCTGCTAAATACCTCATAACAGAAGTGGATAGGAATTAGTCCCATTTACTGAATTACATCTACCTAAGAAAAAGTGGACAGAATTTGTGCTTTTCTTGGAGTTTTTCTTTAAAGTTCAAAATATTCTTAAAAATATAGAGAAATATATCTGGTATACCACCAATACGATTCCCATCAGATAATACTTCAAGCTTTCATCTCTGAAAGAATGAGACAGTCAAGCATCACTCTTAATTCAGATCTGAAAACAACCGCAGGTGTTTGTGTCCATTCTTTCACTACAAGAAAATAACTTGATTTTATGAATGTGAGAGGATGTGTCTGTGTCAAGAAACCATTACTGAGAAGACTGAGCTTTAACAACATCTCTGAAGGCTTCTGTACTTACACATATAGATTGACATCTTGTACATCTTCAATCCATAGCCTATACAATCTGGAAGATTTCTATATCAGTATTCTATCCCCTGAGAACCTGCATCTCATTTATTATCTACCTCAGAGTAACTGCACATACGGAATATGTACAGCAGCACATTTCATAGTTTTATTTTGTAACTTATTACTCCACAACTGTATATTGTGTATATACATACACACACACACATATATATATATATTCATTTTCAGTATTTAGTGCATCCACCTTTTGCCAAAAAAAGAAGAAAAAAAATGAAGAAATGCAATATATATATATATATATATATATATATATATATATATATATATATATATATATATATATATATATATATATATATATATATATATATATTTTGCATGATTCACCAAACTCTGATGGACACTGGCTCCCCAGGACCAGAGTTGTGCACCCCTGCACTACTATGATAGTGCCTTTTTTATTTCTATTTTGAAGATCATGACAGCAGCTCTTCTGAGAATGTCTTGGGGTCTTTTATCCTTAGAAAAACTCATCATAGGCCCAAGCAAGACTTGAGCTCACAACCCCTGGTTTACAAGACCAGTGCTCTAACTACAGGGCTATACCACCACACCAAGCAAATAGTCTCCTATGTGTCTTTTTAAAGAACTCACTGTCACCTGAACAGAACCACACCTACCTAAGGCTATACCTGAAGATTTGGCAGGTAGGCTTCTCCAGCTGAGCTGCTTAATAAAGGTAAACAGAAGTAATAGCCAACTGTGTTTTGCACACAGAGGAATTAGACCTCCACATTTAACCCCTCCGTGCAGTGAAACAACCTCATACATGCGCACTGGTGAACACACACGCTAGGGGGGCAGTGAGCAGTCCTATCCACAGCATAGTTAAGGGTTAGGTGCTTTGCTCAAGGGCACTTCAGTCACATACTGTTGGCTGAGGGGATCAAACTGACCAAAGTTGTGCACCCCTGTGCTACTACGATAGGGCCTTCTTTTATTTCTGTTTTGAAGATCATGAGAGCAGCTCTCCTGAGAGAGTCGTGGGGGTCTTTTATCCTTCAAAAGCTTTTTACAGGCCCCAGCGAGAATTGAACTCGCGACCCCTGGTTTACAAGACCAGTGCTCTAACCACTGAGCTATGGAGCCCTGCATGTGCAGCTGTGTACACTGCATCATTATAAGAGACAGACTGTCACCTGAACCCCGCCCAAGATATTTGGCAGGCAGCCTAATTTAACTAAACTGCTTTAGCAGAAGGGAATGGCAATTGTGTAGACTCAGATTCTTTATAAAAGTATTAAAGAACCCCTACTGTACATTTTTATGGAATTATGTTGGCAGGCATTCAGATGTGGTTTTAGGCCTTGTCCTTGACACACACAGAGTTTTCCAGATTCCCTAAATGCGTATTTTGCACTGTAGAGGGTAAAAATACCTTATTTTTGCAATCACTCAGTAAGTAATTTACTTATTTAAAAACTGTTGGATCTCATGCCGATGCATTGATGCTGAGGCAAAGTGGCAAACCTCAACCCATCTTTGCTCATAAAGGGCTCATTTCATATCCAAGCGTGATTGCAACTCCTGTTTAAGATGTTTTTTGAACATTTAACAAAGATCTTAGTCTTAAAATGTCCCCGTCCCAACTTTTTTGTAATGTGTTGCAGGCATCAGTTTTAGAATGTGCAAATATTTACAGAAAACAATAAAGTTGAAAGTAAAACATTACATATCCTGTCTTTGTACTGAGCAAGCCAGTTGGTTTAGTTTGGTTGCTGCTGAAATAAAGCACTTTGGTTCAATTGTGGTGGAGCCGCACCAGGGCAGTAAAAGAGTCACATGTTGCCTACCCCTGAGCTAGCGTACGGAAACACTTTGACTTCTATGAAGTTGAAGGGAAAATGGACCTGGACAAGAGCCACACTGTATTCACGTTACTTCACACTAAACTAAAATATTTTGGAAACGCGACAAACATGAGCAATCATATTACACGTTTCCACCCCTTTTCTACCCGGTTGTAGTTGCTGTCAACGAGAGGACTATTGAGCAAGTGATATCAAAGCTTCCACCCAACTGGGAAAGGGCAAAGTGAATTACAAACTCTATCGCAACTTTTATTTGCATCCATACTCTTTGAGTCTTTGAGAACCAGGGCTTTTGCGCTATGTTGCACACTTTGGAGTCGACATACAGCATCCCGTCTCAAAGATATTTTGCTAATACAGCAATACTCACACTGTACAATGAGACCAAAACTGAAACTATGGAATCACTGGAGAACATATGTATCACTGTAACATATGATGCGTGGACATCTATTGCCACAGAATCACGTCATCCTAGCAGTGCATTTAATCACCAATGAGTGACGGCTAGCTCTCATGTGCTCCAAACAAGAGCAGTGAATGAGTCTTCCAGTTGACTTGCCACATCACTTCCATTTCCAAATTCATTATGGATCATTACAAATACTTTGCTTTAAAAGGACCAAGTCCTCAAACAGTGAGAAAAAAAGAAATGCTGTATAGAAAAAGATGCATCAATAATAATTTTATAATCATACTCATAAGTCCTTATACACAGGTGACTCTTCTGTCAAAACTATTCTGACAGAAGTGCAGCCTATGAAAATCACTGTCAATAATCAATGGAATCAAACTAGTGGGAATTACACCAGTGTTTCACAAATTCTGCAGATTTCATTAATAGGCTATCATGATCATATTCAGAGTGATTTGTTGTAAAATTGTAGAAACTTACTGAGTCAGATGGGGGTGGGAGGAAAAATCGATTCTTAGATGCATCACAATGCAGACATGGACGATTCTGAATCGATTTGCAAATGTCAAAAAGCAATTTTCTAAAGTTTAATTCATAATGTGATGTTGATGGGACACAAAAGGCGGAATCTTACAAAGTGCGGAAGTGCAGTGCCCAGACAGTATGTGGCATTCACACTACATTAAAAGCTAGTGCAGGGGTCGCCACCCAAATATTAATAAGAGTCACTTTGTCCTTTCAACAAAAATCAAACCACCTTGGAAGCCACAACATTTGAGTACATGTCTCTCACTTTTCTTGTATCACCAGCTGGAAACCTTTCCACAAAAGTAAAATGATTTCTTGTAAAATGTCTAATATGTTTAATATGAAGAATATAAAACTTAGTAAAATGTATTGGAGAACTGATATGAAAAGAGGTACAAGCTTTGTGAAGCAGCAGTTTTGATTACATTTTTTAGGGCTTGAAGACGTTGATCACTGTTAAGCCAAAAGACATACTGCCCAAGTTTTCTGTAGAGGTTGACAGATATAACCTTAAAAGCCTTGAGCAGCACCCAGTGAAGACTATATTCACAACCTTTGTTTATGAAGTTGATACTATGAACCAATGAAATTTAGATGATAGCTTTATTGAACCATACTCCTGGTTCCCTAAAGAACCTTTCTTGGACAGTTCTTTAAAAAAAACTGCTAAAACCCCTGATTTGAAGGTTCTTTAGGGAGTCCAAAATGCATATTCTGTCTCATTCCTCCTTATTGGATTAGGTCTGAAAATTCTTGAGTAATTATACACACTTAAAAAAGAAGGGTTCTTTAGTAAAGAAAATAGTTCTATATAGAGCCATGAACACTCTTGCTATGATTCTTCTCATCACTTAATAAAAACATTCAACCAAACTCAGACAAAACTGTGTACAACTTTGTTATGTTTTCCTCATCCACGCACTAATACCACATCACACTGCTGAATGTTATTTTGAAGGATTTGTGTTATCGCTAAGGTTCAGCATGTGTGAAGATTCAAGTGTCCTTGGCGGTCTGTTGTTTGGAGTCTCTCCTGAGAGAGTCTTTTATCCTTCAAAAGCTTTTTACAGGCCCCAGTGAGGATTGAACTCACGACCCCTGGTTTACAAGACCAGTGCTCTAACCACTGAGCTATGGAGCCTTACCTAATGCCTATTTACCCAGTTGTCTTTTTAAAGAACTCATTGTCACCTGAAGGGACCCACACCTACCTAAGGCCACACCTGAAGATTAGGCAGGTAGGCTACTCCAGCTGAGCTGCTTAATAAAGGTAAATACACGCACGCACACATACATCTACAAAAAAATGCCCCATACTTAAGCTTTGCATGTGTGGCGGTGGAGTCGAGCCCCAAGCAGCGCTGAATCAGTGGAGGAGCATAGGCTCTTTAAAACTGACTTCCTCTCAAGTGTGGAGAGAAGGATGCTGGCCTGCCACACACCAGCAAAAAGAGAGCAAGAGACTAAGAAAGAGAAAGTGACTCTTTTGAGTAAGGCTGAGTAAGCCGTTTGGTTTTGTTTGGCGGTTGCTCAAATAAAGCACTTTGGTTCAATTGTCCTGGTGTGTGTTTCTCTGAACTCTCCTTGGGTTTCCCAGTCAGTATGCATTGGTCCCTCCCCTGGCCGCGCCACACATTAGCCGTCTAACTTGTTCTGTAGAGGTTTGATGTTTAGTTTCAGTGATAACAAGCTAAGTGTGTAACTTTAGTGTGTAAATTATTAAACATTAAACTGTAAGGATTTGTAAGTAGGCCTGCACTTCCATTTCTCATTGTAAATACATACTTTACAAATTAGTCACTTTTTTACTCATTACTTAATTAATCATTCATAGTAGATACTGAATGATAAGTCTTAATGTTCATAACTGAGTAATAACCCTGAGGTTGTGAAGGTCAAAAAATCTTTATGACAAACTACAAGAACATCACAAATAACTGCATGTTCTAGGGCATAGACAATGAAACAATTGGAAGAAATTGGCAATCATGCAGACCAAACAAGGTCAGGCAGTCTAAAAGTTACTTTAGAGGCAAGAACAAGAATATTCAACTCACACATTTGCAAACCTGCTGATAATCTGTCCCTGAATGCAAGCACAATGAAACTCTAAGCATAGACAGTTTAATATTCACTATTCAGAGTAGATAGCATGAAGCTATGGGGGTGGGAAAATGTATGGGAAAAAATGGGAAAATTTTAGTAAAATGTATATTTGACATTATGCCATGATATATTACATTTTTACATTTACAGCATTTGGCTGACGCTCTTATCCAGAGCGACTTACAATTTGATCATTTTTACACAGGAAGGCGAAGGTGGTGTTAGGAGTCTTGCCCAAGGACTCTTATTGGTATAATGTAGGGTGTTTACCCAGGTGGGGATTGAACCCCAGTCTACAGCGTAGAAGGCAGAGGTGTTAACCAACCTATATATAACATATTATAGTTAAACACCTTCTGGTTGCAGTTTTTCATAGACTAATCTCAGAACCCATAATTTCTGATAGTCTTTTGTGACCTACATGGATTCTGAGAGTAAACATCTTTGACCATAGGCAATTAACATCAGCAATTCTTTCCCTGCACCTCTCCTGTATTTCTGTGAGATGTAAAAAAAAAGTTGTGTAAACAAACCGACACTTAAATTGAAAAGCATACAGACCAAACAAGGTCAGGCAATCCAAATGTTTAGAGGTAAGAACAAGAATATTTAAGCCATACTTCTACAAAACTGCTGATTGCCTGTACATAAAATACAAGCACAACTATGGATGGTTCGATATTGAACAGGGATGTGAGGCTATGGTCAAGATGATAGCAGAAGGGCAGAAATTAGACTGAAAATGTTGAAAAAAAAAGTGTGAGGGGTTGAATCAGGTTTGGGCTTTAATTTCATGCCAGTGGAGACCTCAATGTCTCTGTGATCTGTGATAGTCTTACTAGCGAAGCCACCTATTGAAAGATCAATATTAAATGTAGGTTATGAGTTCACTATGACTGTGCGTACTGTAATCGTACCTTCCAGTCTGGCCGTGCGTGGTTCCTCCCTGTGAAAACGTTGGCCCTCCCCACGTTGTGGCCGCCCATACAACGTGTGAACAATGAAAAAGGAAAGTTTAAACAAGAATCTGAGGTGCCAGAATATAGCTTTAACTGCTGTTACTTTTAAGGTAGAACAGGAAACTTCGAACAAGAAGCTGAGGTGCCAAATGTAAGGGAAAACTGGAACAAGAAGTTAGTGAAAAAGTTGCTGACTTCAGCTTTCGTGAGATGCATGAAAGGGGATGAGGAGGTTGCTCCTGCTGAACAGGTGGGTAACATTAACTCATTTCTGCTGTTTCCCAGCATTAAATGGTCAGTATTTTTTGTCCCGAATGTTTTTGATATCAACTGGTTAGCTTCACAGCAGAACCTGTAGTGACAGTTTGTTAACCCACATCCTAGCTAATGTTAGTTACATTTCTTGCTGTGTTGCTGTTTGATCAAATGTCATATTGTTTGTCTGCACAACATTTGTGAAGGGCTTTTTGGCCAAAAAGATCTAAAAAGTATCATTTGCCCTGACAATACATGTCCATGACTTTGGGGAGTGGAGCTTCTGAAGGAAGAGGTGTGTTTATTTTGCTGCTGAGTTCAAATGTCAGCAATCACTCTCAAGAATCCTACAGTGTTCCTTTAACTGATAAATGGATTACTTTTTGTCAAATTGGGTTTTCTTTTCTTAGAAGTCCATAATACTGGCCTCAAAAGTACCCCACAGCCCACAGTGAGAATTGAGCTTTGAGCTATGGAGCCCTGCATACAAAGTAAGACCTGGAACACTTGTCTAGCATTACTGAGATGTCGATTCAAACAGGGCTTCTATTCCTGAGGAGGTCTAAGTTTGGTCAATTATATTAGGTAATTCATGCAAGAACTATGGACATGATTCATATTGGATTAAAATAGAGTGCGTCTGTAACCACTCAAATTACAATACGTCCCCAGTTTATATTATCCCTCCAGTTGTGGGCTGGAGGTTAGGGAACTGGCCCTGTGACCAGAAGGTTGCCAGTTTGATCCCCAGTGCTGACAGTCCATGACTGAGGTGTCCTTGAGCAAGACACCTAACGCTCAATTGCTGCCCACTGCTCTGGGCAAGTGTGCTCACTGCCCCCTGGTGTGTGTATTCCAGTGGTGGGTGAAGTACACAAATCATTTACTTGAGTTAAAGTAGATATACCCAAGATAAAACATTGCTCCAGTAAAAGTAGAAGTCCTTACTCTAGACCTCAACTTGAGTAAAAGTACAAGAGTATTTGCTTTCAAATGTACTTAAGTATTGAAAGTAAAAGTACTAAAAGATTGATTATGGCTCTGATGTTATCATTTTTATAACAAAACTCATTTTAGGTGAAAATACTCCAGTGTCTCTCTTGGTAAATCAGTCTTTTAATAGAATGTCATTAATTAGTCTGACACTATTAAAATTATGTGATTGCGAATCACAAAACACAGAAGGCAAACAGTTTTGATCAGGTAGAACTGAATGGCTCTAAAAGCCTTTTTACAAGCAAGCAAAGTTTCAGTTTAAGATTTATTTGAACTTAGTTACAAGCTTAATAAAAACTTGCTTTCAACTCAGGTTCACAAAAAGTTTTCCTTTACTATATTGCAGCTGTAGGTCTCTGTTTATAAACATAAACTAGCTGAAACTAATTTAGTATAAAATGAAAGTGTTTGTATAAATTCTGAAAAAAAGACACATGGCAGTCACGACTGCATATGTGATGTGTATATATTTCTATATTGTGGTCTATTTTCACAAAGTTAGGTTATTTCCATCATTTATGTAGACGTATGTGCTCCCAAAGTTTTATGCTGCTGTGCTGATGTTGAACCATGTCCTTGCACTGGGTTGGTATGACCAACAGTCAAGACTATCTCAAAACAAAGTGACTGCTGTGTCCTGATTGGTGTTCTTGCTTCACGCTTCTTTCGCTTTGACATGTTATGTTGTATGCACATATAAACCAAAAGAAACGACAAATTTCTCATAATGTAGTGGAGTAAATAGTGAGATATTTAACTTTGAAATGTAGTGGAGTGAAAGTAAAAAGCCACCCAAAATGGAAATACTTAAGTAAAGTACAGATACATGAAAAAAACTACTTAAGTACAGTAATGAATTACATTTACTTAGTTCCTGTCCACCACTGGTGTATTCACTAGTATGTATGTGGTGTTTCACTTCACGGATGGGTGAAATGCGGAGGTAGAATTTCCCCGTTTGTGGGATTTAAAAAGTGTCACTTAACTTATGACTACAGCAGTACAGATGCGCTACTTTTGGTGAAATTGTGTTATATTTTCATGGAAATCAATTAGCCTGGCCCCAAAAACATCACACAGGCCCCAGCGAGGATTGAACTCGCGACCCCTGGTTTACAAGACCAGTGCTCTAACCACTGAGCTATGGAGCCCTGCCTGAAAGCCTGAAAGTCACTTGTCATCATATAGGTCACCTGAATATGACCACACCTAACAAACCTGTTTAGCAGCCACTTTATACTGATGTGTGTTTAGTTGTGAAATGGTGCACTATAGAGTTGATCAGAAACAGGGGTTACAATATCTGCAACACCATTCATTTTATTTACTATTCAAAATTAGAATTAGTTAACTTACTGTGTCTTTTAAGTTATTATGTGAAATGCTGATATTTAAAAATGCTGGATGTTAAAAATGTGTTTTTGGCCAAAACCACATCTGAATACCATAACACCATAAAACCAGCATATCTGTTTGCATTTCATGTAATAACTGTCCATGAGATAGCTTTAAGAGGCATTAAACAGTTGAGGTTGATGCTCAGGTGCACACTCAAGTACCTGTAGCTGTCGACCACTTCCACCTCAGAACCTCCAATGTGCAGAGGGAGGTGGTCATGATGGCCCCTTCTGAAGTCCACAATCATTTCCTTCGTCTTCTTTACGTTGATGCAGAGGTTGTTCTCTCTGCACCAACCCTCCAGGTGTTCCACCTCCTGCCTGTAGTTGGACTCATCCCTGTTTGTGATGCATCCAACCACTGCTGTGTCGTCCGCAAACTTCACAATATGACAGCCTGGATGGATAGGTGAGCAGTCATATGTAAGCAGTGTAAACAGGAGGGGGCTCAACACACAGCCCTGAGGGGAGCCAGTGCTGAGGATTATGGTGGGGGAGGAGATGTTGTGAATCATCACAGACTGCGGCCTGTTGGTCAGGAAGTCTAGGACCCAGTTGCACATGGAAGAGCTCAGTCCAAGTGAGGAGAGTTTTGTTATCAGGGTCTGAGGAATCATGGTGTTGAAAGCAGATGTGAAGTCCACAAAGAGCATACGAACATAGGAATCCTTCTGCTCCAGGTGGGTGAGGGTAGTGTGGACCACAGAGGAGATGGCATCCTCTGTGGATCGATTCCTCCTGTACGCATACTGTTGTGGATCCACAGTGACGTTGATGGTGGCTTTGATGTGGGTCTGAACCAGTCTTTCAAAGCACTTTGTTACTATCGGCGTGAGGGCTACTGGCCGGTAGTCATTCAGACCCGTCACTGCAGAGCTCTTGGGGACCGGGATGAAGGTGGCAGTCTTCATGCAAGTGGGGACTGCTGCCTGGATGAGGGAGGCGTTAAAGATGTCCGCCAGGACGTCCGAGAGCTGGTCGGCGCAGTCTCTTAGCACCCGTCCGGGGATGTTGTCCGGGCCAGCAGCTTTCCAGGGGTTGATCCTCCTCAGCGTCCTTCTTACTTCTGCTGGTGTCACGCTGAGGGGCTCCTCTCCTGGTGAGTGTGTGAGTCTGGTGCTGGGGGGGGTGTCAGGATTCTCAAAGCGGGCGTAGAACTTGTTGAGAGCCTCAGGCAGGGATGGGTCTTTGGAGCTTGTGCAACGTTGGATTTGTATTCTGTGATGCACTTGATGCCCCTCCACATACTCTGTGGATCCTGGGAGGAAAAGTGTCCCTGGATTTTCAGAGCATATGCAGCTTTTGCCCTCTTGACTCCAACAGTCAGCTCTCTTCTAGCCCTCCTGAGTTCACCTAAGTCCCCTGACCTGAAGGCAGCATCCCTGGCTTTCAGCAGAGAACGCACCTCTGCATTCAGCCAGGGCTTCTGGTTCGGGTAGCAAGTCACAGTCTTGGTGGTAGTGACATCCTCCGTGCACTTGCTGATGTACCCGAGAACAGCAGATGTGTACTCCTCCAGGTCCAGCTCCCCCTCACACTCAGCAGCCTCCCTGAAGACCTGCCAGTCTGTGCAGCCGAAGCAGTCCTGCAGCACAGCGTCGCCGTCACTGGGCCACACAGTGATGGTCTTCTGTGTGGGTTTGGAGCGACGCAGTGGGGGGTGGTATGCAGGGACCAGCATGATGGAGATGTGGTCGGAGAGCCCGAGGTGGGGGCGGGGGAAGGCTCTGTACACGTCCCTCACGTTGGTGTAAACACGGTCCAGCGTGTTATTACCTCGCGTTGGGATGTTGACATGTTGGTAAAACCTCGGCAGGGTGTTCTTCAGTTCTACGTGGTTAAAGTCCCCCGCTACCACATAGAACGCCTCCGGATGCTTGTTCTGAAGCGAGCTGATGTTGTCATAAAGCTCCTTCAGCGCGTTGTTAGCATTAGCATCTGGTGCCATGTAAACAGCGATCACGAACACCGCAGAAAACTCACGAGGCAGATAGTGAGGACGACAATTCACAGTCAGCTGTTCTGTCACCTTGGAGCAGTGGCTGTTTACCAACACGCAGTTTGTGCACCAACCTTTGTTTATGTAGACGCACAAGCTGCCCCCCCGGGCTTTCCTGGATAGCCGGTTGCGGTCCGCTCGGAAGAGCTGCCGGCCGGCGAGCTGGAAGGCTGAGTCCGGCATGGTGTGGTTCAACCAGGTTTCCGTGAGACAAATCACAGTGCAGTTCCTCATCTCCTCAGAAACACTCGTCCTCAGCCGCAGCAGGTCCAGCTTGTTATCCAGAGAGCGGACGTTAGACAGGAAAAGCGACGGAATTGGGGGTCGGTTAGCATTAGCCTTTAGCCTAGCTAGCACGCCAGCGCGTTTCCCCCTCTTCTGCCGTCTGCTGCACCGCCTCCTCCTGCTCTTTGTCTGCGGTGCTCTGCTCCCCCACACCGGCACTCGTAGGAGCTTCAGCCTGCCCAGCATAGCTCTGATATTATTGTCCATTATTGCTGTTTTTCTGGCCAAACTGTCCTTAATCCTCAAAAGTTCGGTTCTGCTATAACTCACACGCGTGGGGCGTGTGAAGTTGGGTTCAGAACCGACGTAAAAACAGCTCAAAACAGGGTGTACGCTCGGAGCGTGAGAAGCCGCTGCACTACTGCGCGCCGCCATCTTTGGAAAGAGAACGCCACAATTGAGACAAGTCAGTTTGTAAAATGTCTTCCCTCCTATATATTCCATGATCCATAATTGAAAAGTGGAAGTGTTTAGGAACCACAGCAACTCAGCCATGAGGTATGAGACCACATAAAGTTACAGAGCTGTGTCACTGATTGCTGAGGCACAGAGTTACTAATTCTGCTAAATCAATAACTGCAGAATGCCAAACCTCCTTTGGCTTTAAAATCAACACAAAAACAGTGTGCCAGGAGCTTCATGGCATGGGTTTTCATGGCCAAGTAGCTGCATGCATGCTTTACACCATCAAACACAATGCCAAGCATTGAAATGAGTGGTGTAAAGCATGGTGCCACTGCAGTGACATAACATGCTTATCTATCTGGCAGCCTGATAGACGAGTCTGGGTTTGGCGAATGCCAGGAGAAAACATTACCTGCCTGACCACATTGTGCCAACTATAAATGTTTGATTGAGGAGGCATAATGCTATGGTGTTGTTTTTTAGGGGTTGGCATAGGCCGCTTAGTTCCAGTGAAGGGAAATCTTAATGGCACAATACACTAAAACATTTGGACAACTGTATGGTTTCATCATGACTGTGCCCCAGTGCAAAAAGCAAGGTCCATAAAGACATGGTTGGGTGAGTTTGGTGTGGAAGAACCTGACTGGCCCACACAGAGGCCTGACCTCAAGCCCATTTAACACCTTTGGGATGAACTAGAATGGAGATTACAAGCCAGGCCCTTTCATCCAAAATCAATGTCTCATCTCACAAATGCTCTTCTTGATGAATGGGCAAAAAATCCCTCAGACACTCCAGGATCTTGCATAAAGCTTCCTAGAAGAGTGGACGCCGTTATATTTCGAGGATTACCGCCCCAGCAAGCACCAACTACCTTGCAACCACAGCTACAGTCAGCTGCTTCAACAATGGAGGAGCAGAACATGGCTCATTCTGAGTCAATGTCCCTCACCTCCCCTGATATCTGGTCAAAGTTCTGATGGAGGTGTGAGTTAATCTGACAGGTTCTTCTGCCAGACGTTCCCAGCGAACCCTCACTATACATTTGGGCTTGCCTGGTCTGACCAGCATCTTCCCCCACCACCTGATCCAACTCACCACCAGGTGGTGATCAGTTGACAGCTCAGCTCCTCTGTTTACCCGAGTGTCCAAAACACATGGCCGCAAGTCCGATGACACGACTACAAAATCAATAATTGAACTGCGGCCTATGGTGTTCTGGTGCCATGTGCACTTATGGACATCCTTGTGTTCGAACATGGTGTTCGTGATGGACAAACAAACGGGTTTGCACAGAAGTCCAAAAACTGAACACCACTCAGGTTCAGATCAGAAAGGCCATTCCTCCCAATCACACCCCTCCAGGTTTCACTGTCATTGCCCACTTGAGCATTGAAGTCCCCCAGTAGGACAATAGAGTCTCTAGGAGGAGCACTTTCAAGCACTCCTCCCAAGGACTTTAAGAAGGCTGGGTACTCTGAACTGCTGTTCGGTGCATAAACACAGACAACAGTCAGGACCCGTTCCCCAACCCAAAGGTGTAGGGAAGCTACCCTCTTGTCCACCGGAGAAAACCCCAACATACAGGCGCCGAGTCTAGGGGCTATGAGAAAGCTCACACCTGCCCGCTGCCTCTCACCATGGGCAACTCCAGAAAAGAATAAAGTCCAGCCCCTCTCAAGGAGATTGGACCCAGAGCCCAAGCTGTGTGTTGAGGTGAGCCTGACTATATCTAGCCGGTATCTCTCAACTCAGGCTCCTGAGGTAACATTCCAAGTTCCAAAAGCTAGTTTCAGCAACCGAGGATCAGAAAGCCAAGGCCCACGCCTTCGGCCACTGCCCGATCCAAAAAGCACCGAACCCCTACTACTGCCCCTCCCATCGGTGGTGGGTCGATGGAAGGGGGGAGTCATGTAGCTCCTTCGGGCTGGGCCCGACCGGGTACCATGAGTGAAATGCCTGGCCACCAGACCCTCCCCCAGGCCTGGCTCCAGGGTGGGGCCCTGGAGACCCTTATCTGGGCAGGGTACACAAGTCCTTTTTTTTTTTTTTTTTTTTTTTCATAAGGGTATTTATGGCCTCTCCATGGATTACCACCTTATCGTGGTGGAGGGGTTTGTGTGCTTGAATGGTCCTAGGAGCTATGTTGTCTGGAGCAAAAGCTCCTGGTAAGGTCTCCCAAGGCAAACTGGTCCTAGGTGACAGGTCAGACAAAGTGTAATCCAAAAATACCCTTAATACAATAATCATATTCACCTAAAATGTAAACTGACTGATTTAATATTTCAAGTTCACTGAGCCTGTAACACTGATGTAAGAAAATGTGCACACAACTTTAGGAATGGCTTTACTGAAAAATCATCAATGTTTTCTTTGTCATTTTTTTGCTCCTTGTTGTTTATTGTTTAGTTCAATGCCCAATCAACAGTGCTGATGTGTTGTTGATGTGTAAATCTTTGTTAAATAAAAATGTAACTGCACATTTTTTTACAGGTTAATGAAAAAGATCCTGGGCAATGATCATGGGCTGGAGGTTAGAGAACTGGCCCTGTGACTGAAAGGTCGCGAGTTCAGTCTCCAGAGCCGACAGTACATGACTGAGGTGCCCAAGGCACCTTACCCCCAGCTGCTCCCCGGGTGCTGCGGATAGGGCTGTCCTGTGCTCACTAATGTGTATATGGTGTTTCACTTAAATGCGGAGGTGAAATTGCCCCATTGTGGGGCTAATAAAGGTCACTTAATCTGCCAGAATACACAGTTCTATGGTGAACTGGGCTGAGCCCCAAATCTTTACATGCCCAACCAAAGTATCTTCCCATCTGTAGGTGCATGATGGGGAATAATCTCAAAAATTTAGTTGCACTCTTGTAAATAATGATGCTGCTAGATTCCTAGTCTTTGCAAAATCGTAGTCTGTGACTAAAAACCATGACTCTGTCTTTAGATGTGAGAAGGTGTCAGACTTTAATCTTTCAAAAGTCTTTTCAAAGTCTTCTAGTGTATGGTTAGCAGATTCCTTGCAGCTGCGTGGTTTCACACCATCTGCATTGTACCCTACACCTGAACAAAATAAGTCTTCTGTATTCATATAGAGCTACCTTAAGCTTCAAATGTACCTCATTGTTCACATAGACCTATCAGCATGTCACACTGCAGAGCTGGCTATACCTGTTAAACGACGTAAGCTACTGCTTATGTTGTTTAACAGGTATGGGCAGCTTACTTACTTTTAAGTAATTCGATTGGTCAGTAAGAACTGGAATGTTTTGGTGAGGGTATGAGAAGATGAGGAGAAAAGGCTAAGAGATAAAGGTATGCTTTGGTTTCGTTTTGAGGTGTTAGCATTATGCTACAGGAAACAGTCAATCTGAATGGAGAATGCTTAGCTTTAACATTTCATCATTACCAATACATGAAATTCACAATTTTTCTTTTTTTTTTTAACAAAACTTACCCCACTTGTAGTAGTCACTTTTATTAGTTAGTCACTAATTTTACAGTATGTTAGATAACTGGTTGAAAGTGCTTTTAATGCTTTAAAAATGAAAAAAAAAATTGAATTAAAAATCTATTTAAAAATTACAAGACCATAATAGAGTGCTGTTACAGGATAGAAATGAGCTAACAGTGTTTTAAACAGTAATTATGCCAATTAAACTATAATGACAGTTAAACTGAGTTACTGAAGTTAAGGCACCTCAGGGGTTGTCTTAAAGTTAGGACAGAATTTAAGACATTTTGTCCAATTAGGATGCAGTTAAGATGCAATTTCAGGCGTGGGCGCCTGGCGTGGGCGAGTTTCTCCACGTCTGCTTTAGTCAGAAAACCTCAAACCTTGTTGATGTGCTTAAGGTGATAAAATGTTGATTTTGTGACTCTGACATGATTGCTTAAGCTGATAAGAGTCCATTAGTGTGCCATGGTTACGTGCTAGACCTTTAGATTTTAGGGCTCTCAAATCCAGATAGGCAGCTAGTCCAGGCCTCTCATTGCTTTTACAAATTAAATAATCCCTGTTTATTTAGTTTATTTAAAACTATATATAATATTTATATGTGCACATGTTGGGGTTACATTAAGATTAGTCCTTAGTCATACAATAATTCAGCAAATCTTTTTCTGTATTAAACTTAAAATTAAATTGAAAATGAATAAACACGCTATGACAGCATTCTGTCAAATAGAGCAGTAAAATGCAACTAAAGTACATCAAATAAGTTAATAACATTGACAACTATAGATGAAAGCTTAAGGCCTCTGAGGAAACATGATTCTCTATGCTTTTATTTTTAAACTATTTGCAAGGTGTAGGCATGGGAAGTGTCTATGTGCGTGAGGCGTCTGAGGAAAATCCTGCTTAGGACTCCCAAAATGCTAAAGCTGGCTTTGAAACTCTGCATTACATTGTGATTAGTTTCTCACACTCTGGAAATTGTATACAGTGTCAACAATGAATTGTAATATATTCTGTTCCCTACCATTCAAACTCGTATCTGTGAGCTATGGATAAACACCTATTTAGTGTTGTGTGATTGGGAAAAACTACCTGTGTCAGGTCAAATTTCCATATAAAAGGATTTCTGAAGATTCTGGTTCTATAAGGAATTGCTAGTATTTGGTGGTCTATACGCTTCTCTGGACAATGATACAACCTCATTAATATACACTAATCGGCCACTTTATTAGGTACAGTTCTACTGTTCAGTTGCTTGTTAACACAAATAGCTAATCAGCCAATCACATGGCCACAACTCAATGCATTTAGGCATGTAGAGGTGGTCAAGACAACTTGCTGAAGTGCAAACCAAGCATCAGAATGGGGAAGAAAGGTGATTTAAGTGACTTTGAACGTGGCATGGTTGTTGGTGCCAGACAGGCTGGTCTGAGTATTTCAGAAATTGCTGATCTACTAGGATTTTCACGCACAACCATCTCTAGGGTTTACAGAGAACGGTCAGAAAAAGAGAAAATATCCAGTGAGCGGCAGTTGTGTGGACAAAAATGCCTTCTTGATGTGAGAGGTCAGAGGAGAATGGGCAGACTGATTCGAGATGATAGAAAGACAACAGTAACTCAAATAACCAACCAAAATCTCTGAGGAACGTTTCCAACACCTTGTTGAAAGTATGCCACGAAGAATTAAGGCAGTTCTGAAGGCAAAAGTGGGTCCAACCTTTTACTAGCAATGTGTGCCTAATAAAGTGGCCAGTCAGTGTATATGTAAGGTCACACAGACACAAAGCTAGCTTCATCTGACATTAGAACCAGCTCAAGAATGGCCAAATAACCTTATATATGTATACATATATATATATATATATATATATATATATATATATATATATATATTAGTATAGGCAATGTTACAGCATTACAGATGTAAAACCACATGATGGCAGCCTTGCAAACAGCAGAAAAGATCTGGCACTAGGCCCAAATAAAAATGCTCCACTGTAAGAACAGATCATTTTACATGGTCTCTGATGTGGCCTGCAATTAAATGCTCTGTTTTTCATCTGCTACTTTAATAAAGCTGTTTAGCGAAAGGCAGATCTTAGGTTTATCAGTAATTTACGCATTTCAATAGTCCCGTAAAACAGATCTTTCCTGAAAACATTACATTCATAGTTAACAGGGAGCTACAAACCGTGCAGTTTACCATTGTCAGCTAGGAAGCAAACTCTGGAGTAAGTTGCTGTAAAGCAGGTAAAAAGATAGTATGCACTCCATATAACTTAAATGATTTATATGCTATATTGTGCGACTCTTTTAGACACCAAAAGTATTTAAAGTGAGGACAGAGACTTACCCGTGAAATATGTTTTTTATGTTTTGTGGTATCTATTTTTCTATATACAGTAAAGATTTTATACTATTATATAGAGTTTTTAAGACAGTATGGAATGTCGTCGTAGTGTAATCTCAGTTGACGTAAGAAAACATACACTCAATAAAAAAATCAGCCAATTTATAAACCAGAGCATTGAAGCATTTCAAATAATCTTTATTTTGACTGAATGACGTAGTGAATGAATGAAGTAGTATGAAATAGGTCAACCGATTATCCACCACTAGGTATTGTCCTATAGTAGCTTTATATCTTATGAACTGCATCTCCAATAGGTTTCGGTGTAGTCCCTTTAATCAGCTAGAAATGGTGCTCGCGTTCGTTCCGTAAATAGTATTTCACTAAGTAGGGAACTAGGGTTCGATTCGAGACACAGTCCGTGACCCTGACGAGCCAGGAGCTACGCAATGTTAGCCAATCAGCTGGCAGCCGAGTAATAAAAGTGGCCTCGGAAAGGGGTGGAGGCGCGGTGCTTCTCTGGCACTTCAGAATATCATTTGCCACGAAACTCCTAAACCTGCAGCTGAGGTAAGACTGCAGATGTTGGTTTGTGTCTCTGCTAGTCTTTAAATGAGGATAAACTGGTCTGTGCATTGCGTAAGATTTCTGTGGCATTGCATGATTTTCGTGGATTTAGTGTCTGTAGCCATTGTCGTTTAGCTACCTTTGCAGGAATATAGCTATCGCTACGTTAAGTGTGTGGGTTGTAGTGTGCATGTTTCGCTCGTCAGAAAACAGTTTTTATTGTTGATGAAATGCGTAGTCAGTGTGCTAATTCAGCTACATAAACCATTTCCAGCTGGCAACTCTAAAGCTACGATTTCTACTTGCTAACATTCAGTTAGACTGAGACTGCGGAGGTCTCCGCCTAGTAGCTAGTTCGCTAAGCTAACCATGCATTAAGTCATCTAAGCAGCCAATGCTCTGTGATTTAACGCCAACTGTAATAGTTTTCCACAGAGTTAAAGATTAAGACGTTTCGTTTTTAATAAATGTTGTAACTAATGTAACATATAACGGTTCGTTAACTAACTACATGTATTTTTCTTTCGACCGGTCATGTTTCACGAAGCTTAAGCTTCCTATTCGAATCTTTCCGTTCCACCTTAAATGATGCCGCAGTTATATTTTGGCGCCTGAGGCTAGGGTTAGTTCCAGAATGTAACTGCCTCGATTTAAGGTGGAATGGAGAAATTTAAAACAGAACCTGGCGAATAGGAAGTTTAAATAGCTTATATTTCCTTCGCAGTGTTTTTCGCTGGCTACCATTATGTCCGAGTCCCTAGTTATCTAACCTTCGAGTGGATTCAATAAAATAAACCATAATCTGTGAGCTTAATTACAAGTTGCAGATATCAGAGTATATATTTTCCAAATCGTAGTGAGATTGAAAAACCCACCCTTTAGCTTCGCATGTATTTCACATTTCCATGTGTCGTGTACACAAGAGCAGCCCACCCCAGTACATTTACAGACACCTAAAACGACTCGAGTAATGTTGAGCGAAAGAAACGCAAGCGGCTGTAATCATAAGGGCAGTGGGACGACTGGTTCGTCCAGGGTGCAGATATGAAGAGTTTGCTGGGGTAAGTGACTAAAAATAGAATCCGGCTGCATTCTCATGAAGAGGTGGGTGTTTTTTTCGTGCCAGGAGGTGACAGCGAATCAGTGTGAAGTGACCCTAAAGGGCCTTCTGCGAAGGACAACGATTTAGAAGTCTCTCAAACATCAACTAAAGCCTAATTCAAGCTTGTGCCTCATGGCTCTTAAACTGTATTGTTAAAGGGACACTCTGGTCACGATGAACTGTAACTATTGCAAGATCTGTTGTAAACGTGCTTTCTCGGATTCTGCAGTAGTGCCGCAGTAGTGTCTAGAGTAATGATGTTGGGGGGGGTAATATCTTGTTTCTGTTGTGTGCTGAATAGTCAGTGTTTTCTTTACGATGACTGAGGAAACACTGATTCTGTTTTGGTTGTATTTAATAACCCATAGATCAGTGTCTAGGCTAGTAGTCAGGATTGGTAGACACCACAGGCCTTTCCAGTGGCTGTTGTGTATTTGTGAACTGCATGCTGGATATTATAAACCTTGATAAGCAATTAACAAAGTTAATTGAGTGCCTTGCTATCCCTTTGCTGCTGTAACATTTAAGAATTTCCCCATTGTGGGACAAATAAAGGATTATCTGAAATAACATATATTAAACTTTGGTTTTAGGTAGGAATGCCTTTTTGGGGCAGTCTGTTGAACTGCAGAGACTTGGTTGAGGTTTTTTGGAATAACTCCTTATCTTTGGTTTCCTGCAGGTCCTTTTAAGAGTTTTGTGAAGCTGCTTTGTTATGGCGGTTACCTGCCAGCTGTTTCGGGTAATCTGCGGCAGGGAGCTGGGTCAGATTTGGGCACCTGCCATTTTGTGTCAAACCTGCTGCCAGTTCAGCCACCCATGTAAAGCAGCAAACCAACCAAATGCAAAGTCATATCCGAGGTGGCACCTATCCCGTGCTTATGGGACCTCAGCTGCACGGCCCACCTACTACCTGACTCCACCTCAGGTCAACAGCATCCTGAAAGCCAATGAGTACAGCTTCAAAGTCCCTGAGTTTGATGGCAAGAACCTTAGCTCAGTCATGGGCTTTGACAGCAACCAGCTGCCGGCCAATGCGCCCATAGAGGACAGACGAAGTGCAGCCACGTGCCTTCAGACACGCGGTATGCTGTACGGTGTCTTTGATGGACATGCGGGCTGTGCCTGTGCTCAAGCGCTCAGTGAGAGACTTTTCTACTACATTGCTGTTTCCTTGCTGCCACATGAGACACGGGTTGAACTAGAGAATGCGGTGGAGAGTGGCCGTCCTCTCCAGCCCATCTTGCAATGGCACAAGCACCCCAATGACTATTTCAGCCGTGAGGCCTCGCACCTCTACTTCAGCAGCCTGCGCACATACTGGCAGGAGCTGTTGGACTTGAGCACAGCTGGAGAGCAGCCCGATGTGGCTGAAGCGCTGGTGAACGCTTTTAAACGGCTGGACAATGACATCTCTCTGGAGGCGCAGGTGGGTGACGCCAATGCCTTTCTGCACTACTGGGTGCTACGTGTGGCCTTCTCCGGAGCCACAGCCTGCGTTGCCCATGTTGACGGCAATGACCTACATATAGCCAATACAGGTGATGGCCGGGCTGTGCTGGGAGTACAGGTTAGTATAATATGACATCATTTACTTAAGACTTTTCCAAAACACCTGATGTATCATTTACTATTGTGAACAAGAACAGGCAAGTGCTCCAGCAAAATGACCGTCTTTCAGAGTAGGAGTGCTGATGTAGATTTGTGCTTGCTAGTAAGTTTGTAGTAAATAAGAGAAAAATCTGATCCAAGGTCTTACTCTGAGCTTTTTGAACTCAGGCCCAGCATTCTTTTAATTCAGCACATCACACAAGGTAAAATATTATTTAAGAAGAAACACAAGGAAAATCAAATTGTCATGGTCATAAAATTTAAGATATTTACAAATTTGTTAATTATATGCAGCAAGTACAACTCTGAAGTGGCCAAGTGGCTGATCTATCTAGCTATCTTGCTACTTAAATGTCGATACTCTTGCTGCCCTCTAAAGGTGATGTAGTCCCAGAGTTATGTAAATAGCCTTAGACCCATGACATGTCTCAATTGTTTTTTTGCCTTATTTTATTTACCTGTATTTGGATCAACCCAATGGAAAAAAATGCACCAAATTCACATTCTGATTGTGTGATGGCAGTAGATTGTGGAAAGTAATTATTGTCAGCTTAAATTATTGCTATCAAGATATTACATAATAATTGACAGGCCAAATTAATATGCATTTTATGCATGCACATAAACCAGCATGCATATATATAACACACACACACACCACACACTATATATTATTTATTTTTAATGATTCATGCAGTTCTAGAAGTAAAGACTATATCAACGATTGTGTATTGTGACTTTGTGCCCACCCCTGTGTTTAGGAGGCTGATGGTTCCTTCTCTGCGCTGACTCTCTCCAATGACCATAATGCCCAAAACGAGGCAGAGGTGCGGCGGGTGAGGGCTGAACACCCGCGAGCTGAAGCCAAGACGGTAGTGAAGCAGGACCGTTTGTTGGGCCTGCTCATGCCATTCCGGGCATTTGGTGACGTCAAGTTCAAGTGGAGCATTGAGCTGCAGCGGCGCGTGCTGGAGTCCGGACCGGATCAGCTGCATGAGAATGAACATGCCAAATTCATCCCACCTAACTACCACACTCCCCCTTACCTGACCGCCGAGCCTGAGATTATCCGGCACCGGCTGAGGCCGCAGGATCGTTTCCTGGTGCTCGGCTCAGACGGCCTGTGGGAGACACTGCACAGACAGGAAGTTGTACGCATTGTGGGTGAGTACCTGACTGGTGTCCACCAGCAGCAGCCGATCACTGTGGGCGGCTACAAAGTGACCCTGGGCCAGATGCAGGGGCTGCTGCAGGAGAGAAAAGCCCGCATCTCCTCTACCTTTGAGGACCAGAATGCAGCTACACACTTGATACGTCATGCTGTGGGCAGCAACGAGTTCGGTACAGTGGATCACGAGAGGCTATCCAAGATGCTTAGCTTGCCAGAGGAACTTGCCCGCATGTATAGAGATGATATCACTGTCATTATAGTGCAATTTAACCCACATGTCATAGGAGCACAGCAGAAGTGAGTGCACGCTTTAACCCCCTCAAGCTTGATTTCTGTTACATAAGCTGCTGCTTGTGCAGTTCTTCACAAGTAGATATCATATAGTGTGATGGTGGTTACCAAGCTTGGTCCTGGAGTACTGGTTGGAACTTGGAAAAGGGCATTTTTCACTGCACAAGTACCTTTTGGCACCAAAAAACTGGAACTTGATTGCGGCCATTGGTCCAGTATATGATGTTTCAGTTTTATGATTCATCACCTGCTACAGATTGGTATGTACTGGACCTGATTGTACTCGCATGTATTATCTATCTTTGGTAATCCTTGCAGAAGAAACCTGTGACAGTTTAGCTAATTCTTTTCTATAATACTATTTGTTTTTTATGCAAGCCTCTGCAGAACAGTAGTTTTTGTTCACACTTGGTAGTGAAAAATATGAAACTGTATACTATACTGTTCAAACAAAGCTTTAATCAGCCAGTAAGGTAATTGAACTAGCAAGTAAGGTAAGTAATTACTCAAATTAGATGTTTTCTACCAGCATAAATGACCAAAAAGACTTGTAAATTATTAATCATGATGATTATAATGGTTCCAGTTGTCTCAAGTTCTGTTGTTCTCTTGTCATTTGGGTCAGTTCTTAGTTCTAAATGTGCAGTGGAAAAAAGCCCTATAGTGTGCAAGGCAGGGGTACTCTAGGACCAGGATTTGAGCCACTGTGTTATAGGTCTACCAAGTCATTAATCATTTTGCTTTCTGTTACGTGTACAAATGTGGGACTCTAGGTGTAAGCCATTTTTGTATATGGAGACAACCTCCCATATCACGCCCTGGGGTAAACAAGTGTTCCAAAGTTAAACATTTTGTCCTGTTTGCATTGTCATCAGGATCTCTGAATTACAAGATCATTGAATATATGACAATTGCTATACATAAGTGAAACACTGTTCATTTAATTGATGTAATTTATGTAAAAGTAACACACTATTTAACCAGGTGCTCAGACTACGGTCTACTACTGCCAAAGCTACATAACTACCACACTTGGCAAAGCTTGCAGGTTCATACGTGGTATTTTGATCAATTTTACACTTTTACATCAGTTAAATGCATTAGCGTGTGTGTAACATATACATGGCAGTATTCCTATTTTTACTGACTTACAACCTCATGGGTCAAATTACTGATGTTCAGGGAGAAAAATGTACATAAAACAGTCTCATGGTTTTGTGCTTTTGGAACTTGTTTGACCACAGTGTGTGATGGATGTGATTTCCTAAAGCACTGCTACTAAAACTGCTTGGAGATAGGGCTCGTCTAGATGGCAAACTGTAAAATGATGTGTCTCAACCTCTGGTGATTCTCTCTGCTACGCTAAGGCTATGTGTGAATGAGAGGGCATGAAAAGAACCCCAAAATTGTATTTTAAAGATGCCTCTGTCTTACGAAGGTTTGTAAAGTGGTTGCCTGTTGTTGGTTTACATTTGAGGTTTTTCAATATCAATTCAATATCACACTTTTAAAAAATTCAGCTGGTAATGATCTTATCTTGAAAATGCCTTGTGCACATTTTATACAGTGAAATGTATAGCCGTATTGGCCAGCTCTGAATTTAAGTTAGTACTTGGCAACACATCCACAGCCATAGTGGGGGTTTATACTTGTACGCCTTCTAACGGGGATAGTTAAGTCAGAAACATTTTTGAACAGGTAAACTTGTTTTACTTTCAGTTGTAAATTCTATGTCTATCTGTCTATCTTTTTTATTATTTATTTATTTAGTTTTTTTTGTTGTTGTTGTTGTTGTTGTTGTTGTTGTTGTTGTTGTTGTTGTTGTTTTGTTTGTTTGTTTGTTTTTTTTTTTTAGCTTTTTGATTTTAAACCAGCCTGTTTGGAGTAGGACTGACAAAGAGAAGGGTCATTGAAACAATGCTTGGTGCTCAGTTCAAGAAACAGTGGAATAGATCTAGCAGAGACATATTTAGTCTGACCGGGCCAGACGTGATCTCATAACATGTACCTGGATGTAGTCTTGTTATGAGCTCCAGTCTACTACAAGGGTAGATTTCCTCTAAAACCTCCCCCCAAATTTTTATATCTTGAGTAGGGATGCAAATTTTGTTAAATGCTTTTGTCCTGTGATCAACCATTATTAGACAGTGATTGATCTTTAACTGGTGGACCTAAAGTCTTTGCCACGACCCATGAAAATGTCAAACACAGAACTGCAATTTATATAAACAAGGCCTTAGGCTTCATTAAATGCAAAAAATGGCCTAACAGATGATGCAACTTAAATTAACGTAATATATTAAGCACAGTTAAAAATAAATAAATAAATAAATAAAATATGGCCCGACCAACTACATAGGCTAACAATTAGCTTATAGCTTAAAACTACACTCAACAGAAGCAACATGACATTTAAAGAAAGTCACTTGTAGCGTAGCTTAGCACTGTCATATGGCTAAATGGCCTAGATGCAAGAGTGCTGTAAACTACATTTATGGATGGTTTAATCTCCGTTATATCCCTTTATGACCGGCTCTGGGTGCTACTTGTTTAAATCATGTTGGGTCTGCAGGAGTCTGTCTGCTCCAGAAAACCCAGAGTTGTGCATCAGTAAGTAGGGCTGCCAGAATAAGTTGTTGTTGCACCTTCATGCATACAACCGGCCTGTTCAAATAGCAAGTATTTACCAGAAGTTAAATAACATTTTTAACATAAAGCACTGGTTGAACATTTATGTATTTCTTCGTTAATGGTTAATTGGTTAATCATTAACATCCATAGAAAGGAGTACAATTGATAACGCAAGGAAAACAAGCTTTTTTTTTTTTTTCCAACTTGTCGTGTGTTCTTCGCTTAACTGAAGCTTTTTGGGTATGCTTTTCAGTGCACCACTGACCACTACTTTAAATTCTGCTTTCACAGGGTATTGGCTTGATTTAGAAGTTTACCCTGACATAATTGTTACATAATCACGTCCAGCCCTGACATTTTAGGAGGTACAGTTATGTTTGATTGTTTAACCTATCGTTAAATATTTGCCTTAGTGCTGTAGTCAAATTGAAATTCAGTGTTCTTTCTTATGCTGAATGTGAATTGAAAAACATTGACTTTAGGAGCACAGCTAGAAAGTTTAATTCAAAGGGCTAAATTGCCAAAACAATACTAAAAGTACTATTGCATGGAAATTTTTAGTAAAAAGAAAAAATGCACCACTGCATGCCTTACCACAAATTATTATTATTATTTATTTTTTTGGTAAAAGTAAGGTGTGTGAACTTTTTAAGGTCAGATACAGGTCTTGCAGTCTCTGAATAATTAGCATTTGGTGATTAGTCAGTATGTCTGAGTCAGACTATGTATTTGCAAGTCTGGTAGATCAGAAACAGTCTGCATGGTCCAAATTATCCAAGATTGTTTCAGTGGTGTAGTTAAAGCTCATCACTGCTAAAATGGCCTTAACTCTGTATCTCTGAGAGTCTAGCCATGGTGCTTGGTGACTGATCATGAGGAGACTGTCATTTTGTTCATATCCTGCATTGAGATTATATTTGCAATATATTAATAACACACCGGTGAACTTGATATGAAGCACAATTAAATATCCTATGATTCATAAGAGGACTTGTTTGCAGTCCTGATATCACAGAAGTCTGCAATATGCAAAGACCAAAATTCCAGCAATTAGCAAATGACACTGTGCCCTAATTAAGTGTAATTGTATAGTTTTTCTGACCTATTTAGACACCTGATCCCTATAGTTTTGCTCAACAAAGTTTCGTCTTTTTATGAGCAAAAATATCAAGTTACAGATCTATGGCAGAGCAAGAGAAAATTGTGCATATGTGGTATGAAAAATTCAGCCTCGCTTATAATCTTTGTTTCACATTATGTAATTGAGTGAATGAACTTTGCAGTGTTTCTCAACCCATGTTACTCTGGAAAACCTCCAGAGTTTTGCTCCATCACAGCTCCCCACACACCTGTACAAGACAACTAGTGTTCTTTTGGTTCAGGTGTTCTGGACGCTGGGGTGGAGGAAAACCATCTGAGAGTCCCTGAAGACTGGGTTGGGAAATGCTGGTTTGTGGCATGTTTGTGTAATGTCCTGTCATTATCTGTTTTGAAATGAAATGCATGGTCTGATACATGAGATTTTCTTTATGATGTAACACTTGGCACTCTGCGCTCACTCCAACACTGAATTAGCTCATGGGAGAGACGAACTGCAGCGCAGGCCAAAAATAACTCCCCTGGGTCTTACACTTTGTTGTACATTGTGTTCAAACCTAAATGTCCTTCAGGTCAGAGAATGTTACTGCAGTAAGTGCACTATTTGAACTAGAACTTG
Source organism: Pygocentrus nattereri (assembly GCF_015220715.1). Taxonomy (NCBI): domain Eukaryota; kingdom Metazoa; phylum Chordata; class Actinopteri; order Characiformes; family Serrasalmidae; genus Pygocentrus; species Pygocentrus nattereri. Next base: position 13,702,432 of record NC_051234.1, on the reverse strand, counting down.
AATGGATGCCCTAATGTAAAATACTTCAGCCTTCAAAATGACTAAACTGTCCATCGGTTTTCTGTCATTTTTCATTTAGAACTTTGGGGTGACTCTGCAAAGTTTGAGCTAAATATCTGAAGGATAAATGTGGTCTTTTATTTTTTCTTTCTGAGGTGGAAATGGACTTTCCACTAATTTCTTAGAATGCATTCAAATTCAATTGCATGCCCATATAGGGCAAAACCTATCAATTTGTTTCAAGCATGGTGAACTCAAAGTGGAATTAAGGTCAATAACTCTGTGTCCCTGTCCCTGTGGACTTCAGAAAAATGCCAACTCGGCCTTGTACAGATGCTTCTTTGTGAAGGAAGTTGCAGAGTTTGTTTGACTTTGAATGTTTGATCTATTTGGTGACAGATGTGTACATATTTACCTTAACATATTTATCTTTAAAAATGCTTGCTTAATACTTGAACATCATTTATTTTTGCTTAATGCAATTGAAGCATTAAATATATTAAATGTATTTACAGACTTGAAACAGGTGTATGTAACATCATATGTATTGGTATGAGTGTGGTTTGTTTGGTAACTGGTATTTTGTATTTAGAATATTTTAATAAAACATTACACATCAGCAAGACGTCACGTCAGATTTTGTGTGCTTCCAATTTATTACAAACGCCTGTGTTGTAAGTCTACTTGATGGTCCCTTCAGGAGGTCCACTTTAATAGGGCGGTTTCTCTCTACATTTATCATTGGACACTTTTTAACCACTGATCGTTTTTAGCACAGCCATTATACTGATGCATATTGTATATGGAAACAAAGGGGACATTTGTTTCTACAAAGTATTTTTAAATAAAATAGCCAGCGTGTGTGGCCATTTCCATGTATTGTTTATGGGCCAGTAGTGGAAAGAATGTGGTCAGACTGGACTGATTCTAGGAAGGGATTGTTTAATTTTTAAGGGTGAAGAGCTTTAGTCTGAGGTGAATGGGAATACTAATTGCAAAGCAGCTGTAAAAGGTACACAGTGCAAAATGTTGCTGTATGTGGCCTTGGTGTTGGATGAGTGTGGACATGTGGACACACCCCCTTTTACTCCGGTCTGCAAGTGGGTCAGTCTATGATTAGATTGTCATTGAAGAGTTGTTACATTTCCAGAAAATAGCCTACTTTTTACTTAAATTTGAACTCTTGAGGGATTCTAATAGCAGGAGGCTTGGAGGTCAAGAATGAACAACGAACCAGAGCATTAATCACCATTATAATCTCACAACCTGGAACATTTCTGCAATAATACACAACAGGAAATTACATTCACTTGATGTCTCAATAATAAGCCTGCTGCCGGTTGGATACTAGTCCCTGATATATCTGTATTTCTGTTTTTATGTAAGCAAACAGTAAATAGATTGACAGATGACTGGTGTGGAACCAAATGCATTAATAAGCAGTTCAGCCATGCTAGAGCTCGTTCCCCATTGAAGGTTTCCCAGATTGTGAAATATTGTTAATTTTTTTTGTGGTCAATCACTATGAATAGACTGATTCTCCAGCAAGCTTTTGCTTAGGGCAATACCGCCTTCACTATGCAACATGCATCTCTGAAACTAAGCAGAGTAGTATCTGGTTACTACTTGAATGGAGGACTGCCTGCAAATACCAGTCAACGCTATAAAAGTCACTCCACCAGGCTGGTGTCAAATTGACATGCAACCCCTCCATGCTGCCCTGAGGTCTAACAATATTAGCATATGCAAATTATGGGGCATAGTGATTGGTTAGTTTTCACGTGCAAACCTCATGCAGACGTCGTGATGAGTTCATGAGTTCTCAGATTTTAGTCCAGGTCAGCTTTCAGTCCAGTGTGAAATACCCTAGACTAGTGGGGCAGGGGTCTACCTTCAAGATAGAGGCCAAACACAATCATAAACCATACACACAGTGCACACAATATGTTAAATTCAGCAAGTAAACCATGATTGTGCATTGAAATGTGTAGAATGTGTTCTCTGTTGTAGATGTGTACATATTTTCACTTTGAAAATCAAGAAAACAAGTAATTTGGCCAGGATCACTCAATCTTGCATATTACTGCAATATATTCAAATAGAATGTCTTGATTGGCCTTGCAGCAACTTAGCAACCACCTGGGATTCCATAGCAATGACCTAGCACCATGTTAGCAGCCATTTGGGATTTCATAGCAATAGCATTGTGAAGCCAACATAAAGTTTGTTCATGAACTTTCCTCCTGTAATTCTGTTCTATCACCTGAGTGACTAACTCAACTGCTGTTCTGTAAAAACACTGCTCAGCCAGCAGCCCTCGCAATGTTTAATGACAATATTTAAAATTGCAGCAGTGTCAAACTTCTGTTAAACATCTATCTACTAAACTGTTAAGCACTGTCCATGGAAATAGCCTGTTGTCAAAGCTAATGATTATGACCTACTTAGCACTAGATTCTAGATATCTAGCAAGCTAAGTCCATATGCTACAGCCCAGTATCAGTTCTGTCTAACTGGCATAGGTTTAGAGGATAAATGCCCAAAAGGGTCAGTGAGCAAGCCTATATTGTGATTTGTGGGGATGTTAGCCAGCTATCTAAGCTAGGGCATTCTCCACAACCAGCTCCACTTTACAGTTTTATTTAGCACTAGCGCTAACACTAGCTTACTTTCAGCTATAGGGAGAGAAAAAGTCAGAATGCCTCCTACAGTTTACGTTTAAATCGGAAGATAGCGATGGATTGAGGCTTATTCAGTTACATTTTAAAATATTTTTCCATAAAGACTACATGTTGGCTGCTGAACACAATGTGGACGCACAGGTAATACAACCATTGCCCAAGAAAAGCAGTGAGAGCTGCACTTGCTTGAATAAGTGATGCAGTAAAACGGCACTGTAGTTCAGTTGTATATTAGTTTTCACAATTATGTCAGTAACAGTAACAGAAACAACAATAACCATGTGCTGACAACACATTTATCTGTAATAAAGTGAATAAACCGATAGACTATGTTTTCAAACGGCAATACACAGAAATGTGTATGAAACAAAAAATTGCATGGGTACAGTTCTGCTTATGTGTGTCTGGGCTGTAAGGGCGATTCCTCCATTTCTTGACAGAGCATCACTCCACTGTGCAGTTGTGTGACCCCAGATGATCGCACCATGCTTGGATCTTTCAGAGAGGGATGCAGCACTAATGTGTGGTAAAGAACAGACATTGTACACAAAAAAACATGTTTTATTCAGAATATGTTGACATTTTAATATACGTATACATACACATATACATATAGTTCCAGTTCTTAAAATGCATAACTCTGTTGTTTTTTACTTTTGCTATTTGTACTAGTTGGTTTTATTGTCATTATTGTGGTTCACCCAGTATAGATGTTAAAACATTTGAATTTAAATTTATTTAATTAATTGAATCCTGTACTGAGCAAAAACAAAGCCAAGGGAATTGGCTGATTGTACCAATATTTAAAGACTGCACTGTTCTATATGTCCACTTGAGGGAGCCAGTATTGCACACAGAGAGCTCTTTGTACTGCAGATAGACTGTATGTGAGAGATCATAAGACAGTCTATGGTCAGGCAGCAGAAATTGGCATATGGTTCTTGTATTGTAAATAAAACAGACAAATTATGTCCTCGGCTGCAGGTCAGTTAACACAGGAGGTAATTCTAACACAGTAATAACTCTGACATATTTGTTTGGCAGAAGCAAGCAAGAAGAAGTCGAAGAGTTTCAGGCAATCAGGTATCCGTTCAGGTTGTAGGAGAGAAACAGGACACAACACATTTTGGTTTTTGCTAGTATTAGATTACAATTAATAATATGTTTTAAGCAAGCAACATGCACATATCTGCTACAAATAAACATGTGAGCTTTGTTTCTGGCACATAACATTTGTGAACAATACAGCCAAAAGTGGGATGAGAGCAACTGAATAATACCAACGTCTGGTCGGAATTTAAAAAAAATGTTTACTAACAAATTGTTGATGATATTGAATATTTATTTCCCCGCTGTATATGGGAGGAAAATTTAGAGGCCCATCATGCGGAGGCTGTGTACCACTGTGTTTATAGCGTGTGGGCAAAATACTTTGAAAAGTAGTGATGGCTGAATATTGAGTGCACTGCAGTGTGTTCAGGAACATATTCCATAACAATACATAAAAAAGTAACATATTCAGAATATAATTAAATCTTTTTAAAATGCATTTACAATATGTCTTTGAAAGGCACATTGGATTTTTTTTATTCACACTGTTCCTCAATGTCAGTTTAATTCATGTAATTATTCTGTTTTTTGAAATATGTTTTATGAAAAATTCACTTGTCATTTAAATGAATTTTCCAAAATTTTAAAATTTTATTTTTCTCTGTCATCGCCTGCTTCAGCCCACTGTTACTCCCATAATCCTCCGAGCAGGAGTCCATTACAGTACAGATGATATACTTTTCAGTCACAACCATGTGCACTACAAAGAGATTATTTATTTGCCCGTCCCTCAAAAGAGCTCAATAACACAGAGATTAATAACTGATCATCACATTCATTTATCAGTCTATTCAGGCTTTTTTGTTAAGAAGCCATGAACTGAGTCCCTCTGTAGAGTCACTGTAATGAACATGTTTGCTATATGCTGTGGACTGATTATGAATAGTTAATAAACAAGAACTGATGGTCTTTCTTTTAAAAATGTTATACATACACATTCATACACACACACACACACACACACACACATGTATATCAGCATATATAGCATCATGCACACTAATATAGGGCCTATCTTATGCAATGTTTCTCAAGTGAAAGAAGGTGGATCAAGAAACATTGTTGATGTTTGTTTTAAAACTGAAGTACACCAATAATTCTTACTTTTGTGTTAACCCCTTAACCCCTTAAAAGTTTAATCATGCACTTCTTTAACCTAAGAGGAGCTCGACCAGTTTGCACTGTAGTTACTGAATAATAAGCTATAGTATCTAATTATCATGGGATTTTTAACCCCTTAAAATTCCAGGTTTATTACATACTATTATTACTACTGCAGATGCTATCAGTAACTACAGGGACTTCAGTACAAACTGGCTGAGCTATTCTTAGGTTATAGAAGTGCAGAATAAAATTTTGGGCCCAATGGCAGGCTGTGGCCATTTAAGGGCATAACCAGTGTTTCTAGATTTCTTAATTTTCTCATAATTTTATGTCTATTAGTGTTGGTCCCTATGACAAAACAAATCTGTATTATCGTCATTAAATTCAAGGACATTTCTATTTATCCAGTTAACAATATTAACTTTGCAGTTTGTCAAGCCATTTAAGGCAACAAGTCTGCCTGGCTCAACAGATCAACAGGTGCCATCTGCATAGCTATGGAAGATGGTGTTGTCTGCATAGTTATAGAAGTGATTGCCTTATTTGTTAATAATTTGACTAAGTCACAACATACATAAAGAAAACAGAAGGGGAGCACAAATGGATCCGTGTGGACCACCATAAGCACACACACACACACCGTCTAAGCTGCCTCTCCTTCTGGGTCGCAGGGGGCACTTGAGACTATCTCAGCTGCAATCGGGAGGGAGGCAGGATTCACCCTGGACAGGTCGCCAGTCCCTTACAGGGCAGACAGACAGACATATTCACTCACACACAAGGGAAATTTACCATATCCAATTGCACGACTGCATGTCTTAGGACTGTGGAAGGAAACCCATGCAGACACAGGGAGACCATGCAAACTCCACACAGAGAGGACCTTGGTTGCCTGGCAGGGAATTGAACCCAGGCCCTTCTTGCTCTGTGGTGACAGCATTATGTGTTGCCCACACCATAAGCAATGTCATATTTTTAGAAATTTAGAAATAAAGTCACATCTCTGCCCTGAAACACACAACGCAAACCTACTTCATGTTTCTCTCGTCAAATATACTATAGCAAACTTCTTAAAATTTCCCTCCAAAAACTCACTACAGCAACATTATTCACATTTTTTTTAAATCAATTTATATCAACATTATTTGTTTTTCTTTGCAGTATTGCTACACACTATTTCCACTACATTTTACAGACTCAGTGTGCTCATACACTGATTTACAAGCAGTAGCTCATTTTGTATTATTATTATTTTTTATATAATTTATTTTATTATTTATCATTTAAAATTATATCACAATTTCTCTGGGATGAGAACTGCTAGGTTTAAGTGATGTGAATGTATTTTCCCCTGTGTTCTTTAAGCTTCTGTATCTATATCTGTCGTCCATCTGTCCTTGCTTTTTTTTTAAAGCCATGAGCAAGGTCATTCGTCTGACCATATGTCCATCTGTTTACCCATTCCTTCGCTAGCCCGGGGCAAGGCCAGTCAGACAGAGAGAGGAGAAGGCTTTGGAGGAAACGAGGACTATCCTGCTGTTGTTTTATTCAAACCGTCCTCTGAACCAGTGATCCAGCAAACCACTTAACTGAATTTTGAGGGAGTTCTGGTAATGACAAAGAGGGTTGCTTAGCAGCTCAACTAGATGTCCTCAGTTTCAAGCAGGAAAGGTAACCTACTGTGTTTGTGATTATCCTAAAAGGAAGGGTGTTGTGATTTATCAGCAGAGCCCCAAATGACATCCATTTCATCATCAGTCATTATCACTATTCTCCCTCAGCAGATGTGATAAAGTCAGTAAATCCTTTCCTAACTTAGCATCTGGGCACATGGTTAGAACAGCATCTGGGTGACTTTAATTACTGCAGATTACATAAAAGTTCCTGAACTATCGATAGATGCACATGCAATATGTTACCAGGCTGAAGCGGCACAAATCTGCCTTCAACATGTGTGGTAGTATGACAGAAGACTGGGAGTCCGTGGCGGCGTCTGCCTGTACCTGGAATGCCGGACTTTGTGGCGAACACTTCAAATTTATAGGGCCTTATTGGAGGGATGTCAGCCATGTTCCTTCCCCCAAACTTCAGTTATAACTGTGGTTTTTGCCTTAATGTGATGCATCTAATTTTTCCGAGCTGTGTAAATGCAAAAATCTGGTCTTTTCAAACCTCTTTGGCTACGTTCACTTCATATCATATACTCAGTTGCACATTTTCATTCAGATTTGATCTTCCTGCCTTAATATTTCACATTTGTGTATGTAACTGTCTCATATATGTCTTTAGTGTAAATACACCCCTATTGTGAAATGAAGGCATGTGCACATCCAATTTCCATAAGTTCTACTATAAACCTTTACCTTTGGTTCCAAAATTCAAGACAAAACAGTTAATGACAACAAATGACAACAGAAATCCATGTAGCCATATAACTGAATTAATGTTTGTATGTAAAGAGGGGATAGAATTTGAAGTTGGGGTAAGTGGAAAATAGCGTACATTTGAACTTTTACTGAACCATTCCTCTTATGCTTTTTCTGTCATTTTTAGCTATACTAAATGGAGTTAGGAAATAACTGAAATTTAGGGAAGGACTATGCCTGAAACCCTTCCTCCTTCCAATTTAACACGCTATGAATTCCCATCTGTACCTTCTATTTCCTGTGACACCTGCGGTAACAGCCTCTCAGGGAAGGCTGTACACAAGATGTTGGAACATTGTTGTGAGGATTTGATTGCATTCAGCCTCAAGTGCATTAGTGAGGTCAGGTACAGGTATCATGTTGGATGATAGTTCACAGTTCCACTGCTACACAGTCCAATGTTGGGGAGCCTAATATCTCTCTATCTGAAGCTTTAGGCATTGGTGATATTGTTAGGATCATGTGCGCCTCTCCATGGAGATTGACATTTTTGTGTGTACAACTGATCAACTGTGTCGGCAAAGGGTTCACCTTAAAGGGATATTTCACCAATTTTTAATTTTTTTTTTTTGTGTAATTCAACAGTTGACGTACAATGTTTACCTGTTTAGCTTAGACATTTCACTCTTTTACACTCACACTCTTTTAAACAAACTGGTTGTTCAGGCACATTTTTCCCTGAAAGGACATTTCAGTGGATGGGTCTTTGAAGCAATGCTCCAGCGTTTTTTTTTTAAGGTCTAATCTCTATCTGCTGCGTCTGTTGCATATAGTCAATTAGCATTTAGAGTCATTTAAATGTTTTTCTATGTACTTACTAAAAGAACAGTAAACTCAATGACTTGAAGCACCTGCCCTTTGGCTTCCATAATGAGTTTATTTTGAGTGAACAAGTTTTCTGTTCTAATGCTGCTGTACCTTTAATCAAAATATTAAACTCCAGGCTGCTCTGACCTGCCTCACCACCCCTCCATGTCAGTATGATCTATGTCAGTGTAATGAGCATACATTAAGGAAAAAGAAAAAAAAAACCCTGATCCAAAAGCCACTATAACATTGTATTGGTTAATAATTTGATGCTCAGTGGACACAGTAACACATTCAGCCTTTTCAGAGGAGGTAACCTGATTTTGGTCACTAATTTCAAAGGGAATGGACTGCCATGTACCTTCAGAGACCCTAAAATAACATCCAATCCATCATTATCCATGTGCTTTCTCACTCCTAGATAGCACAGAGTCAGTTAGTTCAGCATTAGTCTTAATCCTACATTGTAACTCAGTGTCTGGGCACGTGTTTATGAATGAAGACCTAAGATTTAGGATAGCTCTAGATTACTGGGGATTATAACTATAGATTACGACAGATTGATGCAGCAGATTACTGATGGGACAGATTATTTGTGCTTTTAGTGCTGTTTTGCTCGTAAACCAGATGCTCTCCAGACAGAAAAGTGAAACAGCTCTGACCCATCTTCACCAGTCAAAATACACAGCAAACTTCAGTAATAAATTCTGTAATAGAATAGAACTCATAAGAAATTGAACTTGGCTTGCAGCTGAAGCACGTCTGTCCAAGACTCATTTGAACTTTGTGTTATTGTTATATATACACTATAGGCCAAAAGCTAAGTGATACTTTTTAAATCCCACAAATGGGGAAATTCCTCCTCTGCATTTAACCCATCCATGAAGTGAAACATCACATACACACTGGTGAATCAACACACACTAGGGGGCAGTGAGCACACTTGCCCAGAGCGGTGGGCAGCCCTATGCATGGCACCCGGGGACCAATTCAGGGTTAAGTGTCTTGCTCAAAAACACCTCAGTCATGGACTGTCAGCACTGGGGATCAAACTGGCAACCTTCCGGTCACAGGGCCAGTTCCCTAACCTCCAGCCCACAACTGCCCCAGAAAACACAATCGCCGCCATCGCTGCCGAAGCGCTTGGACCAAGGTTCAACCCATCGCTGTTGTGGTCTACGGTCCGTGGACCGCGGACAAAAGATTGGAAGTCATTACTTTGTAAAAAGTTTTAGATTTTTGACATAAGAGATGGCAGCAGTAGTACACAACTGATTCTTCATTTATTTTGATTCTCCTGAAGAGTTTTATTGCAGTTTTAATTATGAAGGCTTGATGAACTGAATCAGGGTCCTGACTCACAATCTGACCCAGTGTCAGACCTGTGCATCTCAATGTGGATTACAACGGCATGCCTGACCTGCTCCAGGGCAGGTTAAATTGGGGATTATAGACCTTGAACCTTTTAGCGTCAACCTTCTTACAAGTTCACATTTTGCAAACTGCTGCTAATCAACTTTATTTGCTCAGTGGTTCCATATAGATTATAAGTAAAATGATAAGGTAAATTAATAAACAATTGGAGGCAAGGCTAAGAACATTGGAATTCATTGTCATGTAAACCAGTGACATTGTGCATTATCATTCTGGAAGTAGCCTTTAGAAGATGGGTACATTGTGTCTATGAAGGTGCACATGGTCAGTAACAATACACAAATAAGATGTAGCAGTGAAGCAATGATTGATTGGTATTAACAGGCCCAAAGAGTGCCAAGAAAACATTCCCCACACCATTACACCACCTCCACTAGCATGGACTGTTGACACAAGCAGGTTGGGTCCATGTATTAATGCTGTTGGTGCCAAATGCTGACTGTACCATCCATGTGCCACAGCAGAAATAGAGATTCATCAGATAATTTTGGTGAGCTTGTGCCCATTGCTTGCTCAGCTTTCTTTTCTTGGCTGAAGTGTCAGGACAGAGGTGTGGCCTGAGGTGGTCTTCTGCTTTTGTAGCCTATCCACCTCAAAGTTCGACGTGTTGTGCATTCTGAGATGCTTTTCTGCTCACCACAGTTGCACAGAGTGGGTAACTGAGTTATCATAGCCTTTTCTATTAGTTTTATTAGTTCAAGTCTAGCCATTCTCAGTCGTCCTCTCTCATCAACAAGGTATTTCTGTCTGCAGATGTGATGCTTACTGGATGTGTTTTCTTTATTACTTTCTTTATTATTTACAGTTATAGTATTTATTAGACCAGCCTGTCTGGCACTAACAATCATGCCAGCTTAAAAATCACGGAGATCACGTTCTTCCTTATTCAGACAGTTGATGTGAACATTACATACAGTTTACTCTTCTCTACTGTTCTGGAAACACCACCAATAAAAGACTTTTTCCCCTTCAAGAATTTGTCAGCATCAGGCTTACAACAGCCAAAAAGACCATTCAAACTATGATTCAAACCCTCTGCTCATGTTTATACGGTTTGGCTTGCTTATTTTTGGAACAGTGATCCTCCTTTATCTAGGATAAATAAGGCCAAAACAAGAACAACTGTTTCTTGCACAAATACTTGGCAAAAAACTGTTTGCAATAATGAGAGATTAATGGCCCCTATAAACTGTGTGTGAAAATTCATATTATGGACTTTTTAATTTCCTTTTTATGTATATGTCTCTTCTTTTGTGAATGTAACACTGACAGACTGTCAATCACTACTATCTTTAGCATTACTACAATTGGTATTCAATATTAACTATTAATCCTACATTATTACTATTGTAAATAATCTTGTGAGCAAATCTTGGGATTTATGACTATAACTATTCTGATTTGTATGTGAATAATAATAATAATAATAATAATGATATATAACCTACATTATTATTATTATTATTAACAAATATATCTTTATTAGAGGTTGTGTGGTGGATGTCTATGCCCTACAATACTGTAGTAGGACATTCTCTGACACTTGGTGCTAATGTCTTGATTATAATCATGAATGTGTTGCTGAGAAACGAGTGAAGACGTAAACCATGGAAAAGATAGAGGGCCAGTGATAAAGTTAATGGCTCTTGGACCTCTCTGCTTTATTGCCAGAATTTCTTAATCATGTTTCAAACTGGTAACCTATGTGATAATACATGTCAGTTTGCACTAATAAGAGCACTAGACCTTAAATCACTCATTGTAACCTAGGACAGACCCCCTGGATGTCATGGTTGGGGAAACAGGGATACCATGTGTTGGGAACAACTTGGATTGAAGTGCATCATTGCTATGACAGAGAGACATGAATATAAACACACTATATAAGAACATCCTACAGTTTTCATCCTGTATCTACATTTTCATCACGCTATTAACAAAGCAAGGCAACAGTGAATAGATCAAATAATATAACATAAAAGTTATATTATAGTAATACTATTTCAGCACTCTTAAAAATAAAGGTTCCTAAAGGGTTCTTGGCTTGGACATACAATTCCGGGAGAAAAGTTTAATTGGTATAGAACCTTCACACTATGCAGATAATCTTTAACCTTTGAAAACATTCTTCACACTCACACAACTCAAAAAAATGGCTCTGTGAATGGCCATAGACTGAAAGAAGCTTTAGGGAACCAAAAGTGGTTCTTCTGTTGCATAGTTCTTAAGAACCCTTTAATTTTAGGAGGTAGTGTTACAACTTTTTTTTTTTGGAATTGCAAACATGGAACCATGGTTACCTTCATATAAATAACACTGTAACCATTTAAACATTCTAATTTAAATGAGAAGTTTATTAACAGAATGAAAAACTAGCACTTTATGTATTAAAGCTTTACTTTTCTTTCCATTCTAAAATAAACAACTATGAGCTGAACAAGAGATCTTTGGGCAAAAGGACAAGCTACAAAATTGAATGTACCTTTGAACTGATTGTAGGTCATGAGAATAAATATGCGTTTCTCTAGCATTACAGCAAAGCGCTCATCACATTCAGACTAACAGAGCATGTAGCAGCACACACCTGCACTGACCACACTCATACTCAGAAAATCAACAAACGAAATCATCAGTAGCTAAAAGTGCAGGCTTCTTAGCTGGGGAAATATGGATGGAGAGATAGGATTTGGTAAGCAGATGGAGTGTTATGGAGATGGAGCTAAATCAAGGGCCTGTCTCACAAAGCAGGGATGCTTGTTTAGCCAAAAAACTCTAAACGGCACATCTAACCTGTTAAGTTCGGGATTATAGATCATAAACAGTTCCTGGACCAATTAGGGCCAACCTTCCTTTTTGAGGTCACATTTTAGCAAATTGCTGCAGAATCAGTAATTGGATTATTTTATGGTACACATGACTTAACACACTTACAACAAAATGCCACAGCAGCCTCTTAAAAACCTCTTCATGATGTTTAGGCTGAACAGCCAATCAAAAAATAATATTGCTTTTCAACAGAAGAACTAAAAATATAAAGCAATTATTGTATTGGATTCCTGCAATTTATGAAGAATGATTTTTTGTTTTTAAAAAGTATCTGATTGACTTTTATAGAATATTTTAACTCATTGGCTGTATGCTGTAAGATTCATGCATGCGCTCAGGGATTCATGCATCCAAGAGACTGGTTAAGGTGTAATTTGGTCGAGATTATACAAAGTCATAGTCATAGTGGATGTGATGCTGTATAGATGTATTTATGCCTAAAAGATTACATTTTTTTAATTAAATCTAAACCATTTATTATTTAACAAAACAGCAAGGCCACCGGGAGAGTTATTCTGGCTTGGGGTGAAGACAATCTTTGAAGATTTTGTGCTGGAACAATTGTGCTGGAACATGGCCATGCTCACAGATAATAAGTTACAAGTAGTACCTCCAAATTGCAACAACACTGCATAAAAATATTACCTGCCAATTCAAAAAAAAAAAATCCTCCAAGGTCAAAAGGCACAGTCTGTTTCATGAATTTCAGAAATTGGAATGGAGGCTGAACGGTCTGCATCTGAATTGAATAAACCACATGTGGGAGAGCTCAACAGAACACGGCTTCTAGAGCATGGCATTAGTTTCTCCATCAGCCATGACTTTCTCCTCCTTCTTGTCCCTCTTCTTGATGCGGCAAATTACAATAATCAGGAGCAGGACTGCAAAACAATAGAAATGTTAATTGCAATCTCTACCTCACAAACAATATTACAAGTTTGATTCATATAAGTTTGGCCTAGGCAGTCTGCACACATACATGTGCAGTACATATCTAGCGTATATCGTTTATCTTACTGATAAATCCCAAAACTCCTCCCAGAATGGCAATTGTGGTCGATACGCCCAACTTCCAGGCATGAGGTTTCGGTTCCATGTAACAGTAGCCCAACTCAGTGCAGTTACAAACTCGCACTGAGAAAGAGAGCAGGGGATAAGACAAACATGAGTACAGATACAGTACGGAAGCCTTAAAAGTGGATTCACACATCTTATTTGCTCCATTTTTCCAATGATAACCAGTGTTAAGGAGTTAAGGAGGTGTTCTTAAGAAGTTACAAATGACTAATTATTTCCCTTAAACCATAATGTAACTTTTCTTCCTGGAAAAACATAATCTCACTATTTCTACCTTCGCTCTGAACAAAACACAGCACATTATATTGATTAAATATGAGTCGTTTGTGTGAGCTGATCTTACGCATCAGTTTCATATTTTGCATGGTTAGATTCTCAGACTGCACATCTGAATTATGGTGTGCACTCACTGTTATGTACAATTATGCCCAGATAACATAACAGGCACAGATAATACACAGGCTAAATTTATGTTTAAAATGCATTGTGTGTAATTAATATTGTTCTCTTAGAGACATAACATGAGTAACAAAAATCTTATTATGTCTGTAACTGTACTGGTATTATAAACATTTTGTGTAATGTGTTACACTACTTTGTGACAGGAAAAAGTAATTACATTACTGTAACTTTTCCTTTGTACTGCACCACTCACAACATTTGTAGTCTTGAGTTACATGGCTTTATCACACCATCATATCATATGTAATAAGAAGTATTGTTTTCCTGAGATAATGGGACAATTTCTTCATGATCTTTGTATTCACAAGTTCAGGACATTTTGGGATGACAGGAAAACAAGGTAGTTCCATTCTGAATATGTATTGAACTAACTGTTGCATATTGAACTAAAGGTTTAGGTTACTGCAGGCCTTCTATCTTGATTTCTCTAGAAAACAACTTTTTGTTTTTTGAGCTGAAATGGACGATGTCATTATCTTGGAAAACACATCACACACAAAGTCTCCACATCTCAAGAATCCATTATCTTGAAAAAAAAAACAAGATCTGTTATCCAATAATTAAGACATAAATAACTTAAACTTCCATTCTAATAAAATTTATTCATTTTCACAGAAAACAGTGTAAAGAAAATGTGTAAATCCCTGGCCTTTCAGGGCTTCAGTAGATATGATACACATATATAACATTTTGTTTGTGATATTGTTCATGAAAGATGCAGAGAGCAATTCTAAACATGAAAGAAAGAAATAAAGCTTTTTTACCCTCAAACTTCTGTGTAACACCCATGCCTGCGTTGTCTTTGATGTTGACAGGAATGCTCCAAGTCTGGTCAACAGCCGGCTTCTTCTTTAGAACCAGTTTAGCTGAGGTTCCTACAAAACACAAAACAGCAGACTTCTTCATTTCCGCAAGTCTAGTATCACTGACCGAGCTGCTCATTCTGCGTTTTATCACTGGCACATTAGCAGTAGCATAGTTTAGTTAGCTAGCTAAGCTTACAGGCTGCTCACCGTCTACTTTCGTGATCTCCCAGTTGGGTGACTTGCGGGCCATTTGCAGTGCAAAGGTAAAGGGCTCTCCATAGGGTGGTGCATCAGCATCCACAGCGGTCAGCACCAAGGGGGTCGGGTTCTTCACACACATGAACCCCTGAGTCTTTTGCAGCTTAGGGAAGTTATCA
This sequence comes from Pygocentrus nattereri, assembly GCF_015220715.1. Classification (NCBI taxonomy): domain Eukaryota; kingdom Metazoa; phylum Chordata; class Actinopteri; order Characiformes; family Serrasalmidae; genus Pygocentrus; species Pygocentrus nattereri. The sequence continues at coordinate 13,687,322 of NC_051234.1, read as the reverse complement.
TTCACATCCAACAGTTGGATTGACACTTCTTTCTCAGTTTCCTGCTTCTGACCATCTGATAGGGCACAAAGACAATAACATTCAAATTCAATTTAGACAAACAGATTATTGATCTGTCATATAATTTAAAATAAATATAAAATAAGAAATGTGATATAGATCAAATATATACACAATAAGAAATCAAATGAGAATTTTATGAAGCACCTCTGTCCATTAAAGTTCAATCAAATAAGTCAGATTAACACAATAGTTTAGCCTAAAATGCTTAGTGGATAGTTATGTAAAGTGTTGGTCAGTATGTCCTGCTAACAGCAACATTACCACTTTTCAGATGAAATGTTGCTTTGACTTTTCTCCCTAATTAAATTGTTAAGACGCAAACAATGCAATTCAGAGTGGTTTGAAGTGAAATGCTCCATTCTAGAGAAACCCACCAAGTCGGAATTGTCCGCAGCAGAGGTGATTGGAATCAGACGCCCAGAGCATTCATTGCCTCTAAAGGCTCTAATATGAAATGGTTAATTAATATGCTGAATAATGCATGAGACACTGTCTTTAGGATAGCTTATTGCTTAAAATGTATTCTTAAATGCATTCATAGCAGAGAAGTATAGGTCCCTGCATATGTGTACAACTACAAAAGATAAGAACTGATCATTTGGGTAAAGAATGGTTAATCTGTACTGCTAATCCAGCAAGGTGGACCTACAAGATAGGCATTTCTAATAAAGTAGGTGGAGAGTGTAGTTCATGGTCCAAAATAACCACTGAACCAACACATATCTTCTGAGATTTACATGAAATGTTGATTAAAGTCCTCAAAAACATTTCAGATTTACTACCATTTTACCTATCATCATTACTTATTTTACATATAATCAACATTGTATTTAAATCTCAAAAGACGTGTAGTTTCACTGGTCGTCTTGGATGGTAAATTAAATGGCTTGCAACCAATGGCCTGTATTATCACCACTAAAGGACGTTGGTAAGTTTTTCCACAGTGCTCTATTTTAAATGAAACCACTCTAAATTAAATGACTTTTTTAACTTAACAATTAAATTATACAGATTTTTTTAAAAATTAGGATGGAATTCCCTTTCAGGATAACACTGATTATTCAAAGACCACAGGAACAAGGCAGTGCAGGAGACAATGACCTTTTATCTATTAGAAGCATCCCTTAATAACATGCTGTGGCCTTCTCGTTAGTTTCATTAACCCTGTTCCTACCTGTCTCATAAGCAATGATCCGGACTTTGAGCTGGTCTACCACTTCCCTGTCCATCTCTGCTTTAGTCTTCAGCTCTCCAGAATCAGGATCCACTTCGAACCAGCCCTGCTCATCACCCTCTAGCTTGAACCTGTCGCAAAGTACCCATAAACACATAAGAACTAGCTCTTCAATGGGCTTTTAATATTGAAAGAATCAAAGTACCCAAATGTGCTCTAATGGCAGACACTAGTGAATAAAAAGTTGTTTTTACAGTAATCAAATGAGAGTATTATTATTACATAATTTTCTGTCCATCTGGGTCCTTGGCATCAGCTGTCAAGAGGGTAGTTCCTACAGTGAGATTTTCTGGGACGTTGATGTTCAGTATGTCCACAGTAAACACTGGAGGCTCATCCACGTCCACCAGCTCAATGACCACGACTGTAGTGGAATGTTCATTGTACTCCACTCCCTCGATCAGGGGCTCGGGATTACGGGCGTCAATCTGAAGCTGGTAGATAGACTGAACCTCATAATCCAAAGGCTAAGAGAGAAATAGAGAAAGGGCAAAAGAGACAAGGAGCATGGAAAATCAGTTACAGTCAGTGCGGAGGCTGTATGGAACTTTCATTACTTTGCCAAATTTGTAAAGTTAAGCTACAGCATGGATGAAATACAGAATGGGATGAAAATCATAGCTTTAAACAAATCAAATAATTCAATAACAATGTACAATCAAAGTTGCCATCTTAAAAAAGTTATGGTTCAAAATACATAAAAATAAATTAATAGCAAGTTTCCTTTCTGGAAATGTGCTATCTAGTCAGTGAAAGGCACATTCTGGTCTCTATATATTTTTTTTTTTTTTTTTGCCATTTTTCCTAGCTAAAATGAGGTAAGCTACCTAGCTAACTAGCCTAAAATCTTGAAGATCTGTCAAATCTTTCTGAAGGGGGGGTTCATGGTCTCACTCTAGACTGCAGCACTGAAAAATACAAAAAAACAAAGATACCATGTTGGTCTAATCTGATCTGGTGGTCTAGCCCTGGTCTGGTGCTGGTTTAGCTCTGCACCCATAACTATGGGTGATCATCATACCAGCATCTAAAACACAACATATGCTGGTTTTGCTGGTGATCAGCATATTAAGTTTCATTTGCATTACTGCTTACCAGCATACCAGCATTCAAAATACATAATATGCTGTTTTTGCTAGCAGGGCTGTACTATGGGAGTAAGCATGATGCAGCAATGGTTAAATATTCCATTTTGGCCAAAGTAATGTTCCCTCTATGCTAAAAGACAGTCTTATTAACATGATAGCTTGATATGATTCACTGTTCTGAATGGTTCTGAAGCAGCATGGGTCATTAACTTGACTACTGCAAACTTATTCATCACCTGCTGTCAGTCATACCATGATGTATTAAAAAATATCACAATATTGAATGTTTTAGTACTGCCCAGCGCTAATTATCAGTACATTTTCATAGGACATTGCTATCTATTACCCTGAGTTTGGTTTTGTGAGTAGTTTCACTACCTGTGCAATGTAGACTCTGCCCTCCCCAGTGGTATCGTCAACCTCTATGGCAAATAATTTGTCTGGGTCTCCTTTAGAGATATGGTACTCCACCCTGGAGCTACCTGTGCCAGGATCATCAGCGTCTGTAGCTTTAATGGTCAGGAGAGTGGTGCCCACGTCTGCTACCTCTGGAACACTGTATGTCCCATACTGCACCAGGGTCAGAAAGCACAGTCAGTCAAGACAGACCCATTTGATAAACTACAGCGAAGCAAAAACAACAAGGAAGTTGAAAATACTTACATCATTCTTCTCAAAGATGGGGATCTCATTGTTGATGTCGATGATTTTGATGACAACATTACACTCTGTACTGTGAACTGGAAAATAGCAAGAAATACAATGAACAAATAGGGTTTTTTATACTTCTGCATCTCTGGTATACACTAAGGTTATTCAGACTTTGCTGAAGGATAAACATGGCATTCACTCCTTAAAAGTGGGTTTCTCGGGTCTGTCTGTCTTCTTTGATGATAATCCAGAGTCTTGAATTACCGCTGAACTACCACTATTATAAACCCTGCAGTCTTCAAATTCCAACTTAGAATCCAGCTTCCGATTCTGTAATTTGTCATCACTGGTAGCTGACCTGCTACTAACCTGCTGCTAACCGATTTGCTGCCAATTGGCAGACCTACCAATAACTACAAAATCTAGAACTGAAAACTAGTCTAGAGGTCCAGATTTGAAGATTTCTGATGTAAACTATATAAACATTTATAAAATAGACAGTCTAAATGCACTTTAAATAAACTTTGGACCTTGTACTTTCACTCAGTGGCTACCTAATGAGCTCTACCTACCTCATAAGTCACTGTTTAGGTGTATGATTACAATAGATAGGAACTGATGACCTCTGGGGTAAAGGATGGCTAGTCTGTAACTGTATACCAAAAAGGTGGACCTACATATGAGTATTTCTAATAAACTAGCTGGAGAGTGTAGTTCAGAGTTTTAACAGTTGATGCATAAATACGGTGAACCATAACAGCATATGGAATGCTTAGAATACCACTGGAGATGGTATATGTTTATGATATGGTACTATTTATGAGTGTGACTTCACCTCCATCAGTTACTCCAATCGTGAGCTGATATTCTGGCACGTCCTTTCTACGGAAGTTGTGTTTGGCCACCTGGATCTTCCCTTGTGCTTCATCAATGGAGAACATTCCTTCAGAAGGGTTGGCGGGGTTCTGGCTCAAAAGTCTGTAGCTCAGCAGTGAGTTGAGTGTGTTCTCCTCATCCGCATCAAGAACCAACAGATCACCAATATGGCTACCTAAGTAACACACAACAGAAACAGCATTGCTACGGATGTACTGCTAGCAGATAGACATAAAAAAATATGAAGTATAACCCCTCCAAAAAATAAAAGTACATTGTTTTGAATACATATTGGTGCTAACTTAAAAAGTTAGTTTCCAGGCTGCCTTAAATTTTTGACTTAATTAAACTTAAAATAATATGTTTATAGAAAGTAAATTAGATTCTGTTTTATTTTAGATGTTCAGTCAACTCAATATTCAACTAACTTGTAGTAAAAACGTGAAGCTTTTCTGTATAAGATTCTTTTGGTAAATTGAAAGAAGCAGCATCATTGGGCTAGGAGAAAAGCAACACACACTAAAACATGGTATGCGTGTTCTGCTGCAAGTCACCCTGTAGAGTTGGATCTTACTGAAGTTTTTCAGATCATGTCACCTTTATGTGCTAACATCATGCACACAGGCTCAAAAAGAAAATCTGGCTCTGTGTTAGGTCTTAAAGGTAAAATCAATATTACACAAACGACAAACAAAATAATACATTCACATCCTCTGGAAATGTCGTTCATCAAGTTTGTCTTTGAACACACTTTAAACACTCACTAATATCAGACATCCACTCAGAGAAGGGGTCCGAAGCGCAACGTTACAAAATGTTCTATGCATATTGTATGCAGTTACACATTTTCACCAGCGAGGTCTCCAATTCACATTCCCCAAAACTTACATAGTGCAACTCAATTCATATTGTATAGATAATACAGAAGTTACAGTTAAATATTATCATTAAAGTTATTTTATAGATAAGAGCAAATGAGATTCCATCTAGTAAAACTGAACATGGCATGGCAACATATGAGTAGTCTAAATTACACAAAGAATATGACATGCTGTCAAAATAACTAGTTGAATTGGCTTTTTAGTTATGTAGACCTGATTTTATCATTAAAAATATCATTAGACTTTATCTAATATCTGGACTTTTTATTAGTAAACATTGCATTACAGATATTTTCAGTTCAGGTTTTTACTAGTAAACGGCTTCATACATGCCACTTTTATTTTGAAAAGGCACATTTTCATGACAAACCAGCACTATGGATACTTGAGTTTGCATGTGGAGTGTGTAAGAATTCATGAGGTCTTACCCACTATCTCGTTCTCCTGCACCTCAAATATACTTTCAGCTTCTGCACACACAGGAGGGCTATCATTCTCATCCCCCACCTTCACTTGGATCTCCATGGGAGTCTCCAGCTCAACACCTTGATCATCCTCTGCCAACACCACCAGTATGTACTAATTCACAAACATACACATCCAAAGTTACAGGATGCAGATGACTTTACACCCCTCACTTGCTTCAGTACTAGAAACCCATTTATCAGACATTATTTCACATTTGCAAAAAATATTATTAAGTGTGTACAGCACTAAATATTAACTAGATAAAAGTATATCTTGTACTAGAGATCAACTGGAGATTAGAATGAACAATACAATCTTTCTATTCATACTATGTAATCTTTCTATGTCATCCTAATCCTTATAGTAATATGACCCCCCCACACACACACATTTAGGCCCATTTTAAAAATATGTCTGCCAGTATTTCATATGTGTGTGTGTATATATATATATATATATACAGGGGTTGGACAATGAAACTGAAACACCTGGTTTTAGACCACAATAATTTATTAGTATGGTATAGGGCCTCCTTTTGCGGCCAATACAGCGTCAATTCGTCTTGGGAATGACATATAAGTCCTGAACAGTGGTCAGAGGGATTGTAAGCCATTCTTCTTGCAGGATAGTGGCCAGGTCACTACGTGATGCTGGTGGAGGAAAACGTTTCCTGACTCGCTCCTCCAAAACACCCCAAAGTGGCTCAATAATATTTAGATCTGGTGACTGTGCAGGCCATGGGAGATGTTCAACTTCACTTTCATGTTCATCAAACCAATCTTTCACCAGTCCTGCTGTGTGTATTGGTGCATTGTCATCCTGATACCTGGCACCGCCTTCAGGATACAATGTTTGAATCATTGGATGCACATGGTCCTCCAGAATGGTTCGGTAGTCCTTGGCAGTGACACGCCCATCTAGCACAAGTATTGGGCCAAGGGAATGCCATGATATGGCAGCCAAAACCATCACTGATCCACCCCCATGCTTCACTCTGGGCATGCAACAGTCTGGGTGGTACGCTTCTTTGGGGCTTCTCCACACTGTAACTCTCCCGGATGTGGGGAAAACAGTAAAGGTGGACTCAATACATGTTTCACATTGTCCACAGCCCAAGATTTGTGCTCCTTGCACCATTGAAACCGACGTTTGGCATTGGCACGAGTGACCAAAGGTTTGGCTATAGCAGCCCGGCCGTGTATATTGACCCTGTGGAGCTCCCGACGGACAGTTTTGGTGGAGACAGGAGAGTTGAGGTGCAGATTTAATTCTGCCTGTGATTTGGACAGCCATGGTTTTATGTTTTTTGGATACAATCCCGGTAAGCACCCGAACTATTACCCTGGATACCGTGGCTCTTGATACATCACAAAGACTTGCTGTCTTGGTCACAGATGCGCCAGCAAGACGTGCACCAACAATTTGTCCTCTTTTGAACTCTGGGATGTCACCAATAATGTTGTGTGCATTGCAATATTTTGAGCAAAACTATGCTCTTACCCTGCTAATTGAACCTTCACACTCTGCTCTTACTGGTGCAATGTGCAATTAACGAAGATTGGCCACCAGGCTGGTCCAATTTAGCCATGAAACCTCCCACACTAAAATGACAGGTGTTTCAGTTTCATTGTCCATAGTAAATCAGATAACAGTCATGGGAAAGTATATTTTATTTGATTTTATTAAAAGTATCTCTGCTGCCAACAGAATGCCCACTAGTGGGCCTGAAGAAAGAGTTAAATATTAAAAGTTAAAATATTACATTTCTATTGCTATTGGCCAATACCCAAGGTTTCAGTATCTGTGATGGGAAAGTATTGTTATGCCATCTTTAGCACTGAGTTAACTAGATCAATTCAATGGCAATGATTTTCCTTTACATAGAAACTATTGTTTTGAACGGGAGACTGTGTGTATGCAGCTACGCTTTACCCTGTCCTTCTGCTCTCTGTCCAAAGGCTCAGTAACAAATATGGCTCCATCTTCATTGATAGTGAATGGAAAGTGAATCTCGTTCTCATTTTGCACCAGCCTGTATAGTGCATTGGGGTCATTAGAGCGCACCTACAAAACACACACATATATCAAAACCTCATAATTTTATTTTTACATTTTTTTTTACACCACTTGAAAATGCCAGCTGTCATCTATATGTTATAAATTCCATGAACAAAAATGTTTCAAAATGATTAGAAGGGAAATGTATTACATTAATATGAATGAACTTAAAACTTAAGTTAAGAAAACTTAAAAAGTTAAGAACCTTTTTGCTAAACCTTTTATTTCCCATTGGGGAATCCTTAGGGACAATTTAATTAAAATGAAAAATATGTGTCTGCAATCTTTAGTTATTTAGAATAACCATTAAAAGAATCATTAAAACAAGCAGAATAAAACATTGTGCTTGTTGTATATAAACACTGCAAGTGTTATTGCAATCTTCTTCTTTTGGCTGCTCCCTTTAGGGGTCACCACAGCGGATCATCTGCCTCCATCTTGCCCTATCCACTGCCTCCTCTACTTTTACACCAACTATCTCCATGTCCACCTTCACTACATCCATAAACCTTCTCTGAGGTCTACCTCTTCTCCTTCTACCCGGCAGCTCCATCTCCAACATTCTTTGACCAATATATCCACTATTCCTCCTCAACACATGTCCAAACCATCTCAACCTGGCCTCTCTGGCTTTATCTCCAAACTGCTCCACCTTCACTGTCTCTCTGATCTGCTCATTTCTAATCTTGTCCATCCTTGTCACTCCCAATGAAAATCTCAGCATCTTCATCTCCGCCACCTCCAGATCAGCCTCCTGTCTTTTAGACAGAGCCACAGTCTCCAAACCATACATCATAGCAGGACGCACTACTGTCTTGTAAACCTTCCCTTTCACTCTTGCTGCTATCCTTCTGTCACACATCAGCCCTGACACCGTCTCCACACACTCCATCCTGCCTTCACCCTCTTCTTCACCTCTTTTCTACACAGTCCATTGCTCTGGATGGTTAACCCAAGATATTTGAAGTCATCCACCTTTACGACCTCTAATCCTTGTATCTTTACCTTTCCACCTGCCTCCCTCTCATTCACACACATGTATTCTGTCTTGTCTCTACTGGCCTTCATTCCTCTCCTCTCCAGTGCAAACCTCCACCTCTCCAGATGCTCTTCCACCTGCTCTCTACTCTCACCACAGATTATAATATCATCTGCAAACATCTTGGTCCATGGAGCTTCCTTCCTGACCTTATCTATCAACCTTTCCATCACCATTGCAAACAAGAAGGGGCTCAAAGCTGATCCCTGATGTAACCATACCTTCACCTTGAAACCATTTGTCACTCCAACTGCACACCTCACCACTGTCTCACTATCCTCATACATGTCCTGCACCACCCTAACATACTTTTCAGCTACACCTGACTTCCTCATACAGTACCACAGTTCCTCTCTTGGCACCCTATCATATGCCTTCTCTAGATCCACAAAGACACAATGTAGCTCCTTCTGACCTTCTCTGTACTTCTCTACCAACACTCTCAACGCAAAAATTGCATCTGTGGTACTCTTTCTGGGCATGAAACCAAGCTGCTGCTCACTGATCTGAACCTCTCGCCTTAGCCTTGCTTCAACAACTCTTTCCCATACCTTCATGGTGTGGCTCATCAACTTTATACCTCTGTAGTTACTAAAGTTCTGCACATCACCCTTGTTCATAAAAATGGGGACCAGTACACTGCTTCTCCACTCATCAGGCATCCTCTCACTCCCCAGGATTTTGTTAAACAACCTGGTTAAAAAGTCCACTGCCTTCTCTCCTAAACATCTCCATACCTCCACAGGTATGTTATCTGGACCAACTGCCTTTCCATTCTTCATCCTTTTTAAAGCTGCCCTCACTTCCACCTTACTAATTCTCTGCACTTCCTGATCCACTATCTCTCCCCCCGTTGTCCTCCTCTCTCTCTCGTTTTCCTCATTCATTAGTTCTTCAAAGTACTCCTTCCATCTAACCAACACTCTCTGTTCACTCACTAGTACATTTTCCTCTCTATCCTTTATCAGCCTAACCTGCTGTACATCCTTTCCAGCTCTATCTCTCTGTTTAGCCAAACGATACAAGTCCTTTACTCCTTCTTTACTGTCCAGCCTCTCATACAGCTCATCATAGGCCTGAGCCTTTGCCTTTGCCACCATTCTTTTCGCTATGCGACTAGCCTCACAGTACTCCTGCCTACTTCCTTCATCTCTCTGGTTATCCCACTTTTTCTTAGCTGCCTTCTTCTTCTGAATAATCTCCTGGACTTCCTCATTCCACCACCAACTTTCCTTGTACTCTTTCCTTTGACCAGACGAAACACCCAACACATTTTTGTTTCTAATCTCATTCTACAGACAACCACCCTATGCTGCCTTGCTACACTTTCCCCTGGTACCACTTTACAATCTCCAATCTCCTTTAGGTGGCATCTCCTGCTAAGGATATAATCCACCTGTGTACCTCCCTCCACTCTTGTATGTCACCCTGTGTTATTCCCTCTTCTGAAAATATGTGTTCACCACAGCCATTTCCATTCTCTTTGCAAAATCTACAACCATCTGACCTTCCGCATTTCTGTCTTTCACACCATACATACCCAGCACCTCTTCATCCCCTCTGTTCCCTTCACCAACATGTCCATTGAAGTCTGCACCAATCACTGATCTCTCCTCTCTAGGGACACCATCTACCACTTCATCCATCTTACTCCAAAATTCCTCTTTCTCCTCTAACTGACAACCAACATGTAGTGCATATGAACTGACCACATTCAAAATTACACCGTCAACCTCCAACTTCAGGCTCATGATCCTGTCTGACTCTCTTTACATCCAGAACACTTTTCACAAGCTGTTCCTTTAGGATTATCCCTACTCCATTTCTCTTCCTCTCTACACCATGATAGAACAGTTTGAATCCACCTCCAATGTTCCTGGCCTTGCTTCCTTTCCATCTGGTCTCCTGGACACACAGAATATCTACCTTCCTTCTCTCCATCATGTCTGCAAGCTCTCTGCCTTTACCAGTCATTGTCCCTATGTTCAGAGTCCCCACTCTAACCTCCACACTCCTGCCTTTCCTTCTCTCTCACTGCCTTCTAACCTGCCTTCCTCCTCTCCTCTTTGATGGTCTTCGACCTATGGTAGTCCAATTTCCACCGGCACCCTGCTGGTCAACAGCACCGGAAGCGGTCATTGTTAACCCGGGCCTCGACCGATCCGGTATGGCAATCACATTTGTGATCCGCATGATAGTTTTGGCACAAGTTTTACGCCAGATGCCCTTCCTGATGCAACCCTCACCATTTATCCGGGCTTGGGACCGGCACCAGAAGTACACAAAGTACACCCCTAATGGCTGGTTTGCAAGTATTATTGCAATAGTATTCTTTTTTCATTTTTAAGTTTTTGTTGGAAGCGAAACATTCTTGAAACACCTAAGGGAAAATTATTTTTTGTGGTATTTCAGTGGATCTCTCGCTAGTTAGTACTTCAGGAGCTGAACCGAAGGGCATACTTGTCAGATTCACTGCTAATAAAATGTGTGACAGTCCAATCATATTTTGTTTCACAATGGATGGGACCAATTTTGTGAAGGAAAAATGTCACTCTAGGCCCTCTGGAAGTCCCAGATACATCATTGACTCTAGCTATGAACAGTATTCTAACCTGATGTCCCTAGGGTAAAATATGAGCTAATATGTCTGTTATATGCTTCAAACAAAACACAGTCTTTTGCAAGCTTACAAGCGATCATGTTTAATGTGGAAAAATGTCAACATGAATTGGCATTAGGTTTGCGCTAGCATACTATTAGTATTCCACAGGGGCACTAGCAAAAACTTAGCATTGTCTTAGAAGTGTTTTGTTCCTATTTTGATCAAGTTTTAACACATTTGGCCTGAACTGAAGGCCCAGTTTTAATAGCCACTGTTCTTTGTTATTTGTCAGGTCCACTTTATAATTAACATTAAAATTTTAAGTACTGTGGTTCTAGACTGGGTTGCACCATTTTTGCATAAGTTTATAAGTTTATTAAGTTTAAAGCCTTTGCTACGCCCTCAGTTAACAGTAGATAGTTTCAAACTAGCATTTTACTCAATTCAGGTACACCACACATCTTAAGTCATGTTTTAACTAGTAACTGCATGCATTACATTAAAATGATGATAACATGTTTAGAACGAATCTATTAACCCACTTGCAAATAAAAAAATCCAGTACAGAAGAACACAATGTGTACAAATTTAACTGAACAAAACTGAAAAAAACAAGTAATATCATAGCATATAGCATTTAGTGTTTCGAGCTTATTTAGCCAAAAGGTCATGTTTTTGATTCTCTTTGTCCTTTCTGTGTGGTGTAAGATAAGATAATATAATCCTTCATTAGTCCCACAACTGAGGAAGTTCACAGTGCCACAGCAGCAAAGGGATAGCAAGGCACTATATCTTTACACTATAAGGATATTTTACACTCATTGCACATGGAACATTGCACATGTAATGTTGATTATATTGCACACAGTTATGATGACAAATTTACATTGGTTTCTCCAACACTTCATCTTAAGGGAAGGTGTAACTATTTAGTAACTAAGCTCAATGGGCCTCATTCTCCAACCATTCTTAAGAAGAATTTGCTTTTTAAAATATGTCATGAATCTGATGCAGACTTTTTCTTAGGACCTTTTTCAAGAATAAATTTAAAATTATAGGAAAAAATTATAGGAAAAAATAGGAAGATATTGGTAAATTACAGTAATTATAGTATATAGTATAGTAATTATAGTAAATATTGTAATTATATACTATATACTGTCTGTATACAGTATATAGTATACGTCTGTATATAGTATATGTCTGAGTTGCATACACTACTAATTCAGCCTGCAATGAGCCTGCAACTCATTTGTTTCTTGTTCATGATATTCTATTTTTCTCTATAAAAAAACAGAACTTACCGAAGCAATCAGCATGGGATATTCATTCAACAAATTTTCCTTGATGGTGATTGGCTTTGGGCGGACCCAGAGGTTTTGAGTGATGGCTACGTTGACCCGAGTGGTGCTGCTGAGAGCACTGGGGGCTCCACCACCTAAATCCACTGCTCGCACAATCAAAGTGTAGTCTGGGTCCTGGATAGCATTAAATCTTTTGCTCTCTGTGTGCACACAAAAAAGATGAGATTAAAGAATTTATGGCTTACAATGATACAATGTATTTTAAAAGTACAGTATATGAATTGTAGATGTGGAATGATCAGTGTTTACCTGTGAAACTATTACTATGTATACTTTACTCGATGAAATTATTACTATGTGTATTTCAATGTAGAGCTGGATTTCTCTACTTGAAATGCTGGACATGCACTTGCCACTTAATTGGAAACAATTAGAGACAGTGTGTGAGACATTTAAGCTGACGTTACACTGCTGGAAAAGTTTTAGGTGATGTTTTGATTTAGCAGGGCTGGCAGTAATCAATCCTTTGTCTGTTAGATTTAATTGTTCTAAAATAGTGTGAATTAATGGATTTTATATAATATTATCATTTAAAAACAGTATTTCATGTTTACTCAGGTTGTATTAGTTTTATGTAACATTTTGTTCGAAGATTTGAAAAAAAAATGTGACAAATGTGCAAAAATAAAAAGAAATTAAATATGTAATTACATTTTCATGGCACTGTAGCAGTGATATCGACATCTGATATCACTGCTACACTGTCACTGCTCCTGCAGTCAGTAACTGTCCAATGATGAATGGGGTAGAGAAGTATCTGATAAATTGTGCATAACAACAGATAGGCTACAGTCTGTAATTGTACACCCCTACAGTGGACCTGTAAACTGTTTCAAATAAAGTGGACAGGGAGTGCAATCCTAAGTGTACTGCATCTCTGAGGAAATATTTTCTCTCATTATAGGCGAACATGGCGTTACTTTTTTTATCCTGCTCAAACATGTCCAGACTGAAGCGTGAATGGAGAAAGTTTCAGGTTCTAATCTGGTTGAAGTCTAGCCTAATCTGGGAGACTGCTGTAATCTGGCCTGATGAAAACTCTGCTGCTACTGCTCCAACTCAGTGCCCTTAATCACAGCTCATGGCCCACAAGGAACTTGCAAAATGAATAGAAACACAAAGGGCAGGCACATACAAACTAAAACACATAATGTATGTGTATGCAGACATATGTACATCACAAACAGACAAATTAAATATGAGCATGCGTAAAGGTATGTGCGCAAACATACATGCTATCTAAGGTGGATGAGAATGGCTTTAGCATACAGGACTTAAAAGATTCATATTCTACAATTTTCTCTGTCCACTTATAACATTGTGTGGTTTTATAGTCAATGATTCAATGATCAGTAATAATTTATTATGGCTGACCAATTTCCAACCTTTCTTACAAACCAAATTCCAAAAACATTGGGACAGTAGGGAAAAAAAACAGACAGCAATGATTTAGAAATCCATTTTGACCTGAATTTAATTGTAAATACTTCATTCAATTGAAAACACTAAGACAAGATATTTAATTTTTCAACAAATTAAGTATTGTTTTTGTCTGCTTATTAAATTTGATGCCTGCAACATGTTCATAAATTCTCCGTCGGGGAGTTCACGTTCTCCGTCAATTTGAAGAGCTATTTCACTATGCAAAGACCCATTTATGCATGAAATATTGGTAAATAGAACCCATGGTTATAAATAAAACCACTACCTTTACTAAATAACCCCTAAAGAACCATCTTTTTTTAAGAGCATAGCCAAAATTTTCTAAATTTCATTTTTTGGGAATAACCAGATAAGAAACTCACTCTGACTTGAATGTAAGACATGGGATCTACACTGGCCTCTGGTAGAGTATAGAGCTTAGACCATTAATGTATTTAAAGATGTTAACGTCGAACATAATAAATTTATAATATCATTGAAAAAGTAATTGGCATATGAAAAGTCTATCTTGCCTAACTTGCCAAAATTTCATGACTATTTGAATAGCTGAAAATTCTGTTTCATCCCTACTTTGGTGAATTCAAAACTGAACCTTTTTGCAACTTAATTTACATATGTTGTGGAGTCAAAGGTAAAATTTGTAAATCTGTAAAGTTTTTAACTGATAAAGTTTATAAGTGGTAAACTTTCTAACCCTAGCCCTAACTCAAACCCAGAAGCAAGAAACATTCTGTCTTCCATAATAGAGGGACTTTAAGCCAGCAGTCCTCTTTTTCAGCATCAAGTATGGCAGGGAACCTTACTATTACACTATTACAAAGCAGCAGATGCAGCACTGAACTTAGACAAACTGCCAAGACGTAGATCCAGGTAAAAACTGGATTTATAAAAAATTTATAAATTACACAGATTAGTGAAAGTGTCTATAATGTGTGATCATTGATCAGCATATGATGTGTGTGTGTGTGTGTGTGTGTGTGTGTGTGTGTGTGTGTGTGTGTGTGTGTGTGTGTGTGTGTGTGAATGAGAGTTCACACCAGCATGCTGGACACATGTGAAGAAGGGGTTATTCTCTAGGGGCACTTCAGTCTTTGGAGAGCAGAATTCATCAAACTTTTTCTTCAGAACGTCAACACTTCCTCGGGTCTCACCCCGACTGTATATCACTCCAGTTTTGGCTCTCAGAAAAGCTGCTCCTAAAATACCACAACATTTAAAGAGTTAAAGGCACAAATGCTCATTAACATGTATATTTATGCTGTTCAGTTTTATACTGAACACTAACTCTAACTGTTTTTAAGTGTATAGTGTGTAGTATATTGATGCATCGAAATTTCGACTACCAAAAGAAAAAAAAGGCTGAAAGCTTTTGGCTGAAAAAAAGGAAAAGACTGAACTGGAAGTGCTAAAAACTAACATTTAACAAAGAATCTGAATGATAATGAAAATGAGAAATACTGATTAGAAAAGCTGCTTGTTTCCTTCGCTCTCCTGCACTGGTCAGCACAGATGCGTTCAAACAGTTTGAGCTACAGCAAATCAACAGTGAAACTCAAACATGTTCTGTTGCAGCTGCCTTCTAAATGGTCTTTAACTTAAATGCTTAACTGCTTTAATGAAAATCATATATATAATTCTGAGTAATTGCATACCTTTTGGGAATTTAACATTTTTATCTTTCATTTTGAAAGTTGTTACTGCAAACACATGCATTTGTTAGGTCCTGCTGAAGTGTATGGCCGTTTCTTCTTCAAGCACTACAGAGACTTGTGCTCATAGTCAATATGGATCGGACTCCTTCTGTTCCAAGATGTATTTTCAAATTAGATAAAGTATCAGCGAGGGTCTTTAAGCTAGCTAAACATTTTTGCTCAATGAAAGGTGGGGGTGAATGGAGGAAGAGGTGAAACATGATCTTATTGGTTAGAACTATATTAATTTTCCCCGCCCTAAACTAATTAGACGTTTTAGAGGTGGACAAAAGTCACCACAGTTCGATAAGATTATGGAAAAACTAGAATTTTGTGTTTTAAATGGTATGATGAATCATACCTAATGTGACCAGGGATGTGAACTTTCAAAGTAAAAAATTTAAGTTAAATTTAAGTTTAAATTCTTATTTTAGCTTGAGCCACATTCCACTTTTCTCTTGTAAACTACTTTTCCCCTAGTAAGTCATCGTATAACCTTTGTTGTGGCTTAATGTTTTAAAAATGTTAAAATCTTTTTAAATGGCCATAAACCATTTTATTGTTAAAATATTGGGCTGCTCTGCAAAAATCACCATTAGGAATAATGCGTCATATACAAGTTCCAACTCCAGTTCTGGAAAGCCAATGTCCAGCACAGTTTGGTGATATCCCTGCTCAAACATACCTATTTAACCTAACAATTAACAGATAAGTTGAATGAAGTATGTTTAAGCAGGTACATCACTCAACTGGCCTCAGGCTTATTAGGCACACAGCATCATTCTCAATAACATACTCATGCTCATTTGGGTCACTTACCCTCTTCTGTGGTGGAAATTTCTCCATTGTTTGGGTTGATGGTAAAGAAGAATTGGCCAGAGGGGTTGGGGATCTGGTTCTCTATGCTGTAGCTCAGCTGAGCATTGGGTGTGTTTGCATCATCATCATCAGTGGCAAGCACTTGCACAAATGGCATGCCTGCATCCCCATGTGAAGACAGGAATACATCAGTTGGGGGTTCCTCAAGGCTCAGCACTGGGTTCTTTAGTTTTTCATCACAAGCGGTTGATTTTGTTTGTGTATGTCTCACCTGCAGGCGAATGCTCTCTGATACTTCCACTATACTGACTCTGAGTAAAGACAGGAGGATTGTTGTTGACGTCTATGACTTGGAGTACAACTGAGTAAGGTCCATCAAGGACGTTATCATCAGCTGACAGCGCCTCTATCTGAAATAATAGAAACACATTCAATGCATGTAGCAAGGAAAGTGATCTTATAAAAAATCTTAAATGAAAATATCATATAACATCTCAATTTCACCTTTAGATTTAATTTCAGTTAAATATTCTAAATGATGATACAGTCATGTGCAAGTTTGAACACTCTCAGTTGTATTAAATGTTTTTCTATGTGAAAGGTTCTATGTGAAAATCAACAGAGAACAAACTTAAATATGGGATTACTCTGATAATTGTAGTGCACAATTATCTATTTACGTATATTACATATATATGTATGTATTATAGTTTAACATACTGGAAAAAATAAAACATAAAATATTAAATCACCCCCTCATACACACTTCCCCCCATGCGACTGTACATTAATTACACAACGTTTATATGACAGAATGTCTGATTGGTCCAGCTAATTATTCATTTGTCTATTCTTTTTTAAATGAAAAGTAGTAAATTTCAATCCAAATACTCTTGATACTAGTTATGTGCATGGGTACTTAAGTACTTGTTTGACTGTTTAAGGTGCCAGAATCCGAACAGGCACAGGAAGATGGAGAACATATAGAGGCTAAGATAGCAATAAAATGCCACTTTTATGTTTTAACAGAGTATGTAGAGGGCTTGGGAATGTGATCTCATGACACAGTGTTATATGGGTGACCCGCCATTGTAGCACAGTCAGTTGAATGAATCTTCCTTTCTTACCTGCTTTCCTTGATTTTGCAAAATTGAGGAAATGAAGAACAGACATTTCATTCAACTACTATGAAGCAGCTTTAGTTTAACAGTACATAAGAAGCATCACAGTGAGGGTGCTGATAAACACTGAGCTGAAGCTCATTTTATAGATCTATTCCTTTAGATTTAAAAAATATCAATTTAGTGAATTCAACTAGCTAGCTAACTCTTCACATATATCTCATAGACACCAAATGCTAACTCCTGGACTAGTTAAGGTTGAACAAGTAACTGGGTAATGAGAAGTTAGCTAATTTCATCTTCGTTATGAGGTATGCACTGACACTGCCAATCAACAGACCTAATATTCTACCTAATATTCTAAAATGTACATTACAGTAAATTATACTGTAACTAGGCTAGTAACATTAGCTACTGATGCAAGATGATTAGCATTTGTTTGTTTATTTTAAAAACATTAGATTGACCTCCGTGTAAACTTGTCCCATGATCTAATATGGATTTTTGTGGTTTAATATATAAAAGCCTGTCTCTGTGGAATATGCCATTAATGGAGTGAAATATGCCAAAAGTGAAGGCATTGTGCGAGTAACTGGGATAAATCAGAAAGTAACCGAGATAAATAGCAATAACTGAGATAAATATGCAGTGGCTGAGTGGAATAATGATTAGTAAACTGTAGATGGGCTTCAAGTGACTTGAAAATTCTGAATTACTTAAAAGAACAATGGAACATACCAGCCATTTTAATAAGGCTAATTTCAGTATATTTTGTTTGGCAACCCTCAGAAGAATGAGAAGTTTGAAAAAAAAAAACACAATCTCTGCCTGTTTGCAGCCTGTAAACAAAGAACGAACCCTGCCATTATGATGGAACAATCACATAATGCAGCTTGACGTGACTTCCAAACATAAGTGCTTTAATGTGAACATGTTGCCAGGGACTCTTTAGTAAAGGTGAAATGTTATTAATTGTTATTAATTATTAACGTTATTAAGAAGGCAGATGTAGCATGGCTTTAGCGCTAGCTAGGCTAACTAGCTGATGTGAGCTAGGTCCAGAAACAGTGTAAATATATTTCTCTTGCAAACAAACATGTTGACGCTAGCACATCGTCCTCTGAGGAGAAAAGACGTCATCACCATCCCGTATTGTACTTGGCATCCATATTTTCAAATGCATTCTTCTGCTTGCTTTAAATGTTTTGCAACACTGATCTTATTATTTATTAACACCAGAGGTGTCATGGCTACTCAAAAGCCAGATTTGATCGAAATGTACATCCCTACTTTATACTTTTATGTATTTAATTCATTTATTTGCTTATCCATTCATTCATTTACTTCAATGAAAGATGTGTTATTTAATGTATACATTACATTTAGATCATGCCGTTTCTCAGGGCTCCATTGCAGCGGTTCTTCAAGGTACAACCAGCCATCTGAAGATATGCTAATTTTTCCCTCCGTCCCACCACTCACACGGTATGATGATACACCTTCTACTGTGGATGTAAACTGCACACATACACACATGCAATCATCACAGTGAAGGATTTTTTTGTATGTTGACAAGGCATGGTTAAAAATCATAACGTAAACTCATTCACATGGCTTACCTGAAAAATAGCAAATGGCACTGGTGTGGCCTCTGGCACATCTAAAACTTTATGGTCCAGTGGCCCTTTCTTATCCTCCAGACCAGCTCCATGAGCCTGTGAGAGAAACAACTTGTTAGAATTGTTGAGCCTTTTGACAAAATTCATTAACACTCAGTCCATTAACAGTGACACTCAATTTAATAAAGGGCCTATATGCTGTTGTTTTATTTAGGTCCACTTATTACATTTGTTTAGGTTTATGTATCAAACCAGTCATAATCTATTCATTTATTAAACAGGCTGCTTTTGGCACTGATACATGTAAAGTACCTCTTTTCTGATTGGCTGTCCTGTATTATGCCATCAGAACTGGTAGCCTCCATATAACTTTGATGTGAACAGGCATAGCTAAACCACCACACCCTGAATTAGCAGATATAAGTCAATGTATGTTTGTGCTATCACAATGACAATGGATTAAAAATAGCTGTTAAAGCAGCTTAATTCCTATGCACTGGGGTTGAATGGCATGTATTTAATTTAGAATTTTCCATGATATGATTTAATGACATAGACATGGGCAAAGCAGTAGACAGTGTTAGTGGCGTTGCCCCATTTTGCTTAACACTGAGGTGCAATACAGTCTTCAGTGATAGAGAAATAAAGTGTGGACTTTAGTACAGTTACTGATTCATAGACAACAAGGCCACAAGAGTGCAAGGTGTTAAGATGTTTGTGCTGGTCAGTAACCAGGCTGCTCTCTGCATCCCACACACACACACACACACACACACACACACACACATATGCAGCACTTACAGAGCAGATTAGAAGAGCCAAGAGCAGCAGATGCGCTTTTGCCATCATGAGAAAAAAATCCTGAAATAGTGAAGGAAAATGATACATACAGTAAGATTAATTAACCAATATAATATAATTACAGGACAAATTCAAAGACAGCATGTCACTGCACTATTACAGCTTGTCTGTGCTTTGGGCTGCTTAATTATATTATAACTTCTTTAATTATGTTAATGATTTCTTTAAGCAATAATATGTATTACCTCTGCACATTGGATATATTGTAAACATTAGCTCAAATGTGTATGTTGGCCTGATTTTGTAGGAAAATCAGAGAAAAACAAGGACCATTTAGAGAAATGTGGGGACCAACAACATGGCAAAAGCTACATGTTTATTTTTTAAGCTTAGAAAAGTTTGTAGTACTTATAGGTACTTGCATACATTTAATGCATATCGATAGTGTCCAAAAACATTACAAAAAAATAGTAACTTTACAAGACAAGGCAAAAAGTTAATGTTAAGATCTGATTCCAAGTAATTTTGGAACATTTCTATTGGTCCCTTTATCATGACATGTTGGTGTGAAATATAAAAAGTAGATGTTTAAACAACAATGGGATCACTTATATAAACAAGTGTGCATGTGTGTGGTAGGTGACCAGATGTGTGATCTTGGTTGGTAATTGGAGCTCTGAGGGTATTTCAGGTCCCTCTCTTCCAGTATTCCCTTTGTACATTAAAGTGCAAGGACGCCGAAATAGTGGGCGAGAGACATTTGATGACGAACTGTGTGACTCGGCTCTATCTGCCATTGTCTGTGCATTTTTCTCTTTGTATGCAACTGTGCTGTGTGTTGTGTGTGCGCAACTTTTATGAGTCACCACCTAGAAAAAGGTCATGGAAAGGTTATTTGGCCATTCTTGAGCTGGTTCTAATGTCAGATGAAGCTAGCTTTGTGTCTGTGTGACCTTACATATACACTGACCGGCCACTTTATTAGGCACACATTGCTAGTAAAAGATTGGACCCCCTTTTCCCTTCAGAACTGCCTTAATTCTTCATGGCATATTTTCAACAAGGTGTTGGAAACATTCCTCAGAGATTTTGGTTGGTCATTTGAGTTACTGTTGTCTTTCTATCATCTCGAATCAGTCTGCCCATTCTCCTCTGACCTCTCACATCAAGAAGGCATTTTCATCCACACAACTGCCACTCACTGGATATTTTCTCATTTTCGGACCGTTCTCTGTAAACCCTAGAGATGGTTGTGTGTGAAAATCCTAGTAGATCAGCAATTTCTGAAATACTCAGACCAGCCCATCTGGCACCAACAACCATAGTCCAAAGTCACTTAAATCACCTTTCTTCCCCATTCTGATGCTCGGTTTACACTTCAGCAAGTTGTCTTGACCACCTCTATATGCCTAAATGCATTGAGTTGCGGCCAACACCTAATAAAGTGGCAGGTGAGTGTATGACTGACTTTGAAAATTGAGTTTAGTGTTTGTATCAAACTGATCACAGTTTGAGTCAGATATCACAAGAGAGCTGCAGTAACACAACAGCTTTTGTGCCATATGAATAGTTACCAATGGCATGAGGACACCTGTAGGCAAACTGTCAGTAATTTCAACTTTAAAGAAATAGTGGTCACTTTACACAAAGAGTTATTACTCACTACAAAACGTATTAGTGCTTAGCCACTGGATGATCTTCAGAGGTCAGTAGAGGTCATTAAAGGGAGTGAGGCATAATACAATGACACATTAAAGATCAGGCCTCCACTTAGGCTTAATGGGCCTCATTCACCAATGTCTTTGCAAGATTTTTCTTAATTTGGTTCTTGAGAAGGGTGCTAAGAAAAAGTCCACGTCAGATCCATGACATGTCCTAAAACCGCAGAATTCTTTGCACTTTTGTGCTCTTGAGTGTGTGTAGATTCTGTTTTTACCTAAGAGCAAATCCCAAATAAGAAAACATCAGTGAATGTCAGAATCGTTGTGAAAATTGCATAAGTGGGTTTTAAGATTAAATTTAATTTTAGAAATTGTTGGTGAGGGGTTGGTTTGTTCATTGTCATAAATGCAGCATGTAGCGTTTCCAAATGGTCTAAGAAAAAATCCACAATGACAGGTTTTCATACATAATCATTTTCAGGCCAAACCATATATCTCCAAAATGATTACAACAAATGTTTAACTATTCATTTACCTGAATGTAAGAACGTTTTATCCCAACAAGGTTTTTTTCTGACAGCAACGATAGGTTGTAATAAATTACTGGAGTAGAACTGTGTGGGTCAGGTAGGGATGAACGATATTGCAAAAATATCTTAGATGTATACAAGATTTTGAAACAGATATGGTTTTTATTCAACATTTCACATAATTTGCACAGAAAATGCACTTAAAGAGGACTAAATGTGCTCTTTTAATAACAAATCATGCAATTGGTCATAATTCTTTAAATACAGATGATATCCTTAATGTCCTCAGGGAAGCTTTAATTATGATAATACTATCTTATAATTATCACAATAACGGTAAAATCATTCACATTGCCAACCTCTAAGGTCAGATGGGTAAAACTAACCTAGAGCCTATTTCTGTGCCACCACACCTAATATGTAGATTATATTGTAAATTCTAAGCCCTCTAGTCATTCTTTTTAAGTCCAGGCCTGTACAGAACATGGGCCAAGTGAGTAATAAACGCTGTTTGACCGGTGTCAATGATCTGTACTGAGAAGGAGACACACCTCGAGAGTGTGGGAAGGTGACTTTGAAACTATTCTGTCACCTTTCATTCCTTTCACTTCCCTTCTTTACCTCCAAATAACTTTTTTCATCCTCTGTTTCTGTCTTTACTTAAGCTCATTCTAATTCGCACTGTTACATGTGTAAAAGCAAGAATATGCAGAGAGATAAATCAATGATCAATGAGCCAAGATTAGAGATGACAATCAGTAACATTGATAATTACAAGGAGAGCAAACATTTTTCTATATTTATGAACTATAATTGGTATCTTTCACACCAAAGTAAATGTGCAAGAATCAGACAATAAAAGATGTAAAATTAGAAAATGAGTAAATATAACAGATTGAATGCACAGAACACATTTTGAAGTAATTTCACAATTACAAATTCATTTTGAAGCATATGATTAACATTTCACTGCTGAGGCCTAGAGGCAAAAAATCTCGGGCCGTGATCATTCACACTCAATGACCTCTGATGGTATCTCATAGTGTTCAATTAAAGACTCTAAAATACAAATGGCTTGTTACAGTCACACCTTTGCAAATAGATTTACTTTAAAAAACAGGAACTGACTTTGCCTGGGACCACCTGTCTTTGAGTTAAATGCCCGGCACATGGCCAGAGCTGGCCAACACCCTTGACTAAAACCTCTACAAAGTCAAACCAAGAGCACAACATGTCTGCCACTTCAGAACCTCACACCTTGATATTATGCCATTTCTCCGTGCATATTCAGTTAAGATAGCTTGAGGAGTAGTAGAAAGTGAGCTGATATAGCAGAAAGGATAAAAGACAGATTAAAAGATTGAGATACCATAATGAGTTACCTGTCAGGAGAGCTCCTTGACTGGCCAAGGACTAACAGAATGAAGCCTGCAAAGCCTGGTCTGCTTCCTGCTAGAGTGAAACTTTAACTCATTTTATTGAACCTAATCATTATCTAATGGTCCCAGAGCTCAGGGGAGTGGACTCTTTGTGTGTGTGTCTGTGTGTCTGTGTGTGTGTGTGTGTGTGTGTGTGTGTGTGTGTGTGTGTGTGTGTGTGTGTGTGTGTGTGTGTGTGTGTGTGTGAACATAGGTCTTTCATTCATGAAACAAGGTGACAAATTGAATATCTGACCAAAGTTTGAAGACGCATCCAAGCATCAGTGCAGAACAATATGACACAGCACTAAATAATCCATGTGCAGGTATTTTGATTCCTCAGCTTTGTGCAGAACCAAAGGGTTAATAACCACTAATCCTTCGTGGGTCCAGACTTCTATTATTTACTCTTTTAACCAAATCATTTTGCATTGCTTTTTGCTTAGGCTCATGGCATGCCAACCGAACATTTTGGAATAAACATAAACAATCTAATGTTTGCTGTTATCTTGAGAAAGCCTAGAAAAAGAAAAGACAAGCCAGATGAACCAGAGAGAATTTGGTGAGAACATTGTAGAGTCACTGAATAGTTAAACACAAGTTTGGGAAACCAACCAAATGTTTCTGTTGGTTCTGTCTGAATGTAGACATACAGAGGAGCTTAAAGGGCTAAAAACAAAGTTCAATAGATGAGATCTGAATGTACTTAATGTACACCTGACTTTCTTAAGATGGTTTGTATGGCTGTGTGTTGAGCAATCCAGACTGAAGGGCTGCAGACTTTGCTCTTTGATCTGTCTCATTGTCTTCCAGCATCTCTCCTTTCTCCTAGACAATGCAGTTTACTGCACTGCCAAGTAACTGGCAACAACACTATTTTTGTAGTTCTTGCTCTGTACTCCAGCAGATAAAAGAACATCAGGTTTAATTAAAAAGTATTTAGATCTACCATGCAGGAATCACAGCCTTATTAGAAACAGGATTCTGATACTGGGCATGTCTGTCCTCTGCTCTCAGAACAGCCTGATTTCTTCATGGCATGAATACAACAAGGTACTGGAGGCATTACTGACTCCAGATTCTGATTCATAGGTGAATCACAAACATACCTGCTGCAGAATTGTCAACTGCACATTCATGCTGCGATTCGGATGTTCTGCCACAACCCAAAGGTGTTTGGGATTGGTTTTAGAAGGGACTGATAACTGTTGATTGGGGAGGCCATCAAAAGCCTGAATTTGTCATGGATTTGGAACCAGCACAAATGCACAGATAGGCTGTGTAAACAATGTTCAACTGGTATTAGAAGCCCATGGAGACCAGGTATTATTTGGGTGGTGAATCTTTCTCAGCACTACAGAAACACAGTAATACGAATAGTACCTGCTCTATGAGGGTCCATGGGGGTCCTGACCTCTGAAGAACAGGGTAAAAGGGGCTAACAAAGTATGCAGAGAAACAGATGGACTACAGTCTGTAATTATAGAACTACAAAGTGCACCTGTATAGTAAGTGGAGCTGATAAAATGGATAGTAAGCATAGAAACAATGAGGTGGTCATAATGTTATGCCCGATTGGTGTGCGTACAGACATGACATTCAGAGTCTTTATTAAACTTCAGCAACACTATAGCTTCAAAATCCTCATCACTGACTCTGACTCTGGGGTGAGAATCAGGCCTGCATAGTCTCTCCACTGCTGCTGCTGCGGCTCCACAGCAGAACTAGATTTCTAAGTAAAATAACATAATAATCCTCCTTTGCTGTTAAATCGTTATAACACACAGTTCTAACACAGTTTTCACAATAAATGGTCTTAAACGCTGGAGTGTATAACTGTTAATTCACCAACCTTTAACTCTGAAGACTGATGCTCAGACTGTTGGACACACAGCAACACAGATAACGAAACGGCAAAGACAGAGATTTGAGACGAACATCGATTATTTGGAGACAAATGGACTGATTCTCTTTCTAATTGTCCCGTTCCACCTTAAATGGCGCAGGAGTACAATCTGGTGCCTCAGGCACTATTTAAGGTGGAACGGGACAAATCGAAGGAGAAGCTGGAGAATGAGAAGCGACTTCAGCCTTGCAAAAAGTTGAACATTGAGGGACATTTTACAAGAAACTTGCAGAGAAGTTTCCTGAGATGCAAGAAAAGTAAGTCTGCGTTTATATTAATAGCCTGTACTACAACATCAGCACATACTGAGATATACTTACAGCCAAGATGGTAAAACGGACAGAAAATGTCGTGCCTCCCAAGGTGGTATGATTTTTTGCTGAAAGGACAAACAGCTCTTCTTAACATTTTGGTTGCGACCCCTGAGTTAAGCCTACTAGTAAGGGGCGATCAGCATGTGGGGCGAGTGCATGCACGTCTGCTCGAGCTGTCCGCGACCCAGTAAGGATTGCACAGATGCCACCAGCCCAGTGAACGACCGCATTCTGTGGTACATTTTTCCTGGATTGACTGAAGCCTGTAGTGAAATTGTAGTGAAAATTTAGCTACTATTAGTAGCTACTAGCTACTAATATTTGTAGCTAACTACAAAAAGTAGCGCACTACTTAGCTACTCCCCCATCTCTGGGCTAGGCTCATGGATTCATGCTGATTTGACAAATTCTGACCCTACCATCTGCAGAAATCAAGATTCATCAGACCAGACATATTCAGTTGTCCAGTTTCCATAAGTGCCCACTGTAGCCTCAAACTGTGGTTCTTGGCTGACAGGAGTGGAATCAGATAAGGTCTTCTTGCTGTTGTAACCCATCCACCTCAAGGTTTGACATGCTGGGCATTTAGAGATGCTTTTCTGATCAGCTCTGTTGTAAAGAGTGGTTACTTGACTTACTGTAGTCTTGCTGTCAGCTCCAAGTTTGGTAATTCTCTTTTAACTTTCCTAATTTACATGGCATTTGTGCCTGCAGCACTGCAGCTCACTGGATGTTTTTGTTTTTTGCACTCTAGTCTCTAAATTGTTGTAAGTGAAAATTCCAAGAGATCAACATTTTTTGAAATACTCAAGCCATGTGGTATCAACATCCATGCCACAGTCAAAGTCTTGAAGATACACATTTTTCTCCATTGTGATGTTTTATGTGAAAATTTACTGAACCTCTTGCCACGTCAGTATGATTTTATGCTTTGCACTGCTGCTTCAAGATTGGCTGATTGTATAATTGTCCGGTCTATGCAAGTGTACAGTCAAAAACTGGACAATGAGTCTGAGAAGGTTCAGAATTGATAAAAGAGCAGCGTTCCAATAGCTAGGCTACAGTCCAGAAAGGTGGATACTTGGAAGAACTGCCCTATGAACTCTCGGTGTCTGTATTACATAATGCAAAATGCCAAAACTCTTTTAGTACACCATCAGAAAGAAGTTGGGGCACAAAACATTGATGTGAATTAGGTAATACGTCACAGGCAAAACAATTTGAACAAGACCAAGAACTACATTCCAGTTGTGTCCTCAAAAGTCATCAAAATATAGGCTGCACTTCTTGCCTGTATTTCAAGAAATAACTGAAACTGCAACCTAGCTTTTGGAACACATCTTAAATGTGACATTTGCATCTAAAGTCTCCTGCTGTCTTAAAACAAGGAGACCCACAAAGTGTCAATAACAGCAAAGTAGGCCACAATGAGGCCAAAAGTCAGAAAAGTCTGAGTAAGAGCTACAACATCAGGTGTGAAATGCTTTGTATGTCCCAACAGTAAATGACCTGGTCTACAGAGGACCACTAAAGTTGATGGCCAAAGAACACTTTCCAATCATGAAGAAAAGCTGTAAAACATATCAAGAACACCTATATGTGAAAAAACACCAGCAGGTCTTTAGCCGGTCTTTGTGGCTCTTACCACAAGTGATGAAAAGTGATAAGGCAACAAACTGCGCATGATCTTAAGCATACTACCTCATCCATGGTGCCATAGCTATGTATGATTGCCAGTGGAACATCACTTACCTTAACTGCTCTTGTCCAACCAAATGGATTTTGTAGCAGGACAATGCCAAAGCAACTATTGAATCTTTCAAGGTCTAAAAGCAGAATATTCTTGACTCACCAAGTCAGTCAACCAGTGCAACCCTATTGAACATGTATGCGACCTTAATGAAGACAAAAGCAATATACCTTTAGGGAAAAAAATATGATATGCCCATATTTGCAACTATGCTCAGGATTTCTGCTCTGTTTAATTGTTGAGATGTAAAAAAATTATTCAGAATGTGAAATTGTGCAATGTCAAGAAACTGATTCAGATTTCTTTCAAATTTAAGTATGAACCAGGGGTTACAATGTCTACAATGCAAATGTAAGCATTTTATTTAAAACAACCAGTTCAAAACAACCAGTGAACCTGCATGTGTCTTTTTAAATGCAATTATGATAATGATAAAATAACAATAACTTTTCTTTAGTTACAACGCCCTGCTATGAATGGATCCGTAACAACATGTTTTAGGCCAAAGCCTTGTTGTAATGCAATATCTGAAACATAAGGCAACATATTTGTTAACATTTCATGTAATTACTTTCTGAAATGTAGCTTTTAAAGGCATTAAATGCTTCTGACATGTGGTTAATATCACCACCACAGCGAGTAAGCAAGAGCATATTAAATTAAATTAATTTTAAATTAAATTAAATTTCATATTAAATCGCTCTAAATGATTCTGTTTGCATCTTAACAATCTAATTACGCAGTTTGAAAATTTTATGGAATTCCCCTTTCAAACTCATATTATAGTCACTGTTACATTTCAAATCTATTGTGCTGCAGTGCAGAGCCAACCAAAAAAAAAACACAAAATAAAATTGTGGTCTGATAACAAGCAAGCACAAACAGTTTATCACCATGATCAAAGATGAGTTTGAAAGAATGGATAATCTTAATCCATGTTAATCTCTTTGTTTTGCTGGAAAATGGGTAGAATCTAATGCTGGTAAAAGGGGCCCATATGACAATGTAGTATAACTGAGTCAATGACTAAAGAGTAGATGTGAACATTGTGTATTTCCTTCCTGGATTAAGTATGCAAGTACATCCTAATGGAGGGTACACAAAGGTTACGTTTGAGGCTATATATGGTGCATCATATTACTAGATGTCAGGAAAGAGAATACTGCACTAAGTGGTACTGTTACACAACACCATTTCAGTTACATTTCAGCCTTTGTTCCTTTTATTTAGATCTTTTTTTTAATGAAGCCCATGATTTGACCTTATTTTTGTAGTTATTGCAGTATATCAAAACAAAACATCTGGAATGGATAAAGGATTTCACTAGCACTGTTCTTATCTCATGTTTGGTGGGGAACAAACTCAGCATGACTTTGCGTCTTTATAAATTGAGCAAACTGGGCCGAGATTTGGGCCAAACACATTTCTGTTAGCAACCAGTCCCAGATACACAAGAATCACCCTAAATAGTGAAGGTATAATTAGTAAATATCTATGAAAGTTGAAGAAAAAATGAATGAGTGTGGCATGAAATTAAACAAATGGCAATACACAGATTAGAAGCAGGCTGTTTGTGCCTTGCTGTGTGAAGAAATTGTGTGATTGCCAACAGATTGCAAAAACATCAAGCTGATAACACATAAGCACATAAATGGTAAACACATAAGTGGTTCAGTATCGATAAGCAGCTGCATAAAAATGTACATTTTGTCCCCTTGATTGAGACACAAGGAGTGTTCTTTACTGCCACATTGATAGTGGGCCAGCTATAACTGTGAGTATAAAAGCCAAGGCAATGAATAAATTTTATTTAATATTTGAAACTCTGTCCTGATCTACCTAATTCACCTATATGCTCCCTAAGCTGAACACATTCTACACTGTAAAAAAATGAGTCAGCTCAATTTAAAATTATATGGTAACTTATTACACTGCTTTTCTTGAAAACACTAGAGTTTGCTTAACTCAACCTTCTTAGGACTTCCAGATATGGGCAGCTGTGGGATATATTTTTTCATAAGTGAGTGTTACTGCTAGGTTGTAGTCCAACTCCCAGAAATGCACTAACTGACCAAGGGTATGTGGAAACCCCTCCTAAGGGTATGTGGGAAACCCCTCCTCAGTGAACTTGCCAATTATGTTTGTGTTGTGTAATTTAGAATGAACAGGTTAAAATGAAAAACTTTATGGCTAATAAAATCTATGATAGTGTATTTTATGATGTTTTATGGTGTCACCATTTTATAAAAGCTAGAAGTCGCTTAAAATCACATTGAGCAACAAATGGCCTTGTGGCTTTTTCATTTATATTATCATGGCTTTCAACAAGGCTTAGCCAACCAGATTTACTAATGTTGTAAATATGATTTGGGAATGTCCCACTAAAGTTGGATCGAGCTATAATGCTTGACAAAGATTTCTTTCACAACTTCTTCTAGCTTTTATCTCTACTGTAGCTCCGTATCTGGCACCTCAGAATCTGTATTTTTATTTTAACCTGATATCATTCGCGTTGCAAGCATAGATGGATTTGTTATGTCATTGTCACACTGCTTATGCATCCAAGTGACAGGGACACAAGTGCTTGTTGTCGACTGACTGGCCTTCAGCCGGGACAGCAGCCATGGCTCTGACTCACTGCATTTTGCATACAAGCTGCTAAAGAGCAAACCTCCGAGTGGCCAAATAGACATCTGCTCCCTGTAGTAGTGCACGTACATTATGGTATGTACTGTGGTCTTCAAATCAAATCAAGCTTCAATGGTCATACACACAGCCACACACAGTATAATGTGCAGCGAAATGCTTATATGACTGGCTGTTGCCATGAAAAACAAAATATGCATTCGAAAAATATAAGCAAAGAATCTAAAAAAGGAAAGAAGAATATAAAATATAGAAATAGAAAGTAGTAGAATTTAAAGGGATTAATATATATTAACATTACTAATCTAATAGAGTTGAATATAGCAGTCTTTTGTCTATGACCTAAGAAATAATGGTACATATTGACGTCACCTGTGACCAACAAAATTAAACTGTATAAAACACACACAATAACTACACCCCAGTCTGTGAACTTGCCACTGCATTGAAGCATCCACCGAGCCACAGATCCCTAAAAGGCTTTCATGGGAAATTCATATATGTATGTGCAAATGAGTATGCCTTTCAGAGGAACAGCTGTCGTAGGTTCTTGCTAAGGTTAATGTATGGATGAAGCGCTGTTAATGTGTGATGCTTTAGATCTGCAGTGTGCAGACTTCATCCATTAAACACATACCTGAGACAGAAAGAGTTTACAGTGCTCTTGAACCACACTGAAAGTACAGTCTGCACAAAATCACTGTTTGCCCACAAGCTTACAGCCAACCTATACTTGTTTTGTTTCTTGTCAAAAGAGCAATCAAGAAGAAGAGGAAAGAGATATTTCTGAGGTGATTAGATAGCCTTTCACTTCCAAAAAATGTTACTGTCCATGTCACACTGAAAAACGTTGATATTATATTTATCTTATATAATTATTAGTTATTTATATTATAGTTAATTAATTATATAGGCTTTTTGAGGCTTCTGTGTAATTTCTCATTAAGTATGTTTTCTGCTTTTTATCCCTGACACTGAAAAATGAATAAATGAAAAAATGGTCTGTGACTTTTGCAGTGCAGGCATTTGCTTAGGGCCCCCCGAGCCACAGGACACAGCGACAGAGCCCTAAGTAACAACATTAGCATACAAACTTTCTCATTTCTCTACCTCGTTATTGCCCCCTGAAAGTTATTGCAGTTCTGATTATTCGCCAAATATGTTTAACTTGTTCCTGAGGTCTGTAATTTAGGCTAGATTTTGGCTCTTACACTGGTAAGAAGTGATATATTTTAAGGTGCTTGTAATGTACATTTGTGATCTATTACAAGTGAGCTTGCTGTCAGCCAATCCAAAAATATATCAGGTTCTACTGAAAGGAGGTGAACTTTCATGGAGAAAGAGTTCACGTGATTGCGTTCCACATAAATGAAACACACACACACACACACACACACACACATCTTCTAAGCTCCTTCTCCTTCTGGGTCACGGGGGGTGCTGAAGCCTATCGCAACTATCGTTGGACAGGTCAAGTTGCCAGTCCGTCACAAATGAAACATATCAACATAATTATTGCCAAAAGTAATTCAACAAAAAGACTGTTGAATACGTTTTATTCCATGAAAAGCCTTTTTATCTAATTTCATCTAATCTAGTGCAAGATTGTTAAATAAATTAAATCTCACCAAATCATATTTATAAATAGATATAAATTGCTGTAAAACGTTTCAGCTCAGCTGTGTAAATCAAATCAAGAAGAAATGAAGGTTTATTATATGAAAATAGACATTTATTTTGATATGAAATTACAAATTTGGCGCAAAAACATCAACATGGAAAATATATCTTTTACACACTGAGGTACAACAACACATTTTCAGTGTACACAAACTGTAAGTACTGCTACACTGTATTATACAGTTGGAAAAGCATGTTAAAAAAGCATGTGAAATTGTCATTAAGGAATGAAAAGCTTTGTACAGGGACTCCTAATGAACTCTGAGCAGCAGGAGGATGTGGGTAGCAAGTTTGACTTTGGTCCATCACAGATGGTGCTGAAAGCTTGAAACTAGAACAGCTAATACAGACTGAACGTGTATCACTATCTCCTCCACACCTTGCGAAAATACATTCTCAATTATCACACTTTCTCAGATACTGTAAGTCCTCCCTGTGTTCACCTGCCAGTAGACTCTTTAGCCGTGTCCCCCTAATCACTGTTCTGTATACTGGAAAATCAGGTGGATTATACAGAACTGTATTATAGGATTTCTAACTAACGTTACACAGGTTTGCTGCTTGTTTTATGACAGTAGTCACATTCTGTCACATATGACAGTGTATTATGGACATTCTATGTCTACTAGGGAATATTGTTGTACACTACCTATTGAGGTGCACTGGAGTGTGACAGTGCAATGGATTTTCTTCAAACTTCCAAAATAGTGAACATGGCACAATTTCAAACGTAGTCTCTTTCTTTTTCTACTTCTCTGATTTACATGCCCCACAACAGGGCCTGGCTGGTTGTCCACCTGACAACAAAAACTGCAATACAAATAACAGTTTTCAATAGATAGAAATAATACATTATGTTAAAAA
This sequence comes from Pygocentrus nattereri, assembly GCF_015220715.1. Classification (NCBI taxonomy): domain Eukaryota; kingdom Metazoa; phylum Chordata; class Actinopteri; order Characiformes; family Serrasalmidae; genus Pygocentrus; species Pygocentrus nattereri. The sequence continues at coordinate 13,654,735 of NC_051234.1, read as the reverse complement.
AATGTTTTAGTTAAACAGCTTTACTGGCTTATATGATTGTCAGTTGTCTGTCAATATGTGAACTGTCAAATACGTTCATAGTGAAATTTCTAAAAAAAAAAATTAAATAAAATAGAGGCAACTCATATGTTTTGTGAAGTCCACTATTTTTTTCACAATTCCTGCATAAATCAACTACTGTATAATGTAAACAGTCATTCAGAGTTGTTTGATGTGAAATGGAGTGAAAACTTTTTTTATAGTAAAGGCAAAAAGAACCAGGAATTATGATGTCTACAATGCATATATGCATAATTTGAACAGACTGACATGCTGAAAAAATCCCTCTTACGTAATATAACTATTGTAGCACAGGTTTATGTTTTAGGGATCTGTTTCTGTTAACTAAATTTTAGATGTGAAACACTTGGACCTGGCATGTAATTCACTCACTCACGTTAAGCAGGCAAAAGATGCTCCAAAAGAGGACACTATTAACACTCACTATAAACACTTGGTGTTTCATAACGCAGTGCATCATATCAATAACTTTCCTTGTCCTTGTTCTTATTTTTCATCAGTTTTCTTCTGTTATACACTGCTCAAAAAAATAAAGGGAACACTTAAACAACACAATATAACTGCAAGTAAATCAAACTTCTGTGAAATCAAACTGTCCACTTAGGAAGCAACACTGATTAACAATCAATTTCACATGCTGTTGTGCAAATGGAATAGACAACAGGTGGAAATTATTGGCAATTAGCAAGACACACTCAATAAAGGAGTGGTTCTGCAGGTGGAGACCACAGACCACTTCTCAGTACCTTTCTGCTTTCTGGCTGATGTTTTGGTCACTTTTGAATGTTGGTGGTGCTTTCACACTCGTGGTAGTATGAGACGGACTCTACAACCCACACAAGTGGCTCAGGTAGTGCAGCTCATCCAGGATGGCACATCAATGCGAGCTGTGGCAAGAAGGTGTCCAGAGGCTGGAGGCGCTACCAGGAGACAGGCCAGTACACCAGGAGACGTGGCGGAGGCCGTAGGAGGGCAACAACCCAGCAGCAGGAGACGCCGTGGAGAGCGATCTGCTGCTTGCAACATCCTTCAGCATCACCGGTTTAACAGTGGGTCAGTAATGGTGGTGGGCCGCACAGCCCTCCATGTGCTCGCCAGAGGTAGCCTGACTGCCATTAGGTACCGAGATGAGATCCTCAGGCCACTTGTGAGACCATATGCTGGTCCGTTTGCCCCTGGGTTCCTCCTAATGCAGGACAATGCTAGACCTCATGTAGCTGGAGTGTGTCAGCAGTTCCTGCAAGATGAAGGCATTCTTCTTGCATTCAATCCTGCAATTACATCAAAGTTGGATCAGCCTGTAGTGTGTTTTTCCACTTTAATTTTGTGTGTGACTCCAAATCCAGGCCTCCATTGGTTAATAGATTTGATTTCCATTGATGATTTTTGTGTGATTTTGTTGTCAGCACATTAAACTTTGTACAGACCAAAGTATTCAATGAGAATATTTCATTCATTCAGATCTAGGATGTGTTATTTGAGTGTTCCCTTTATTTTTTTGAGCAGTGTATAATGAAACGATCAGTATGGTTTGTTAGCTTATGAAACAACCCATTAAATACCATGCTTTATCAGGATTTGTGTCAAGATTGACCAATCTACAGAATATTGGCCGATATAGTATTGGAGATCTGACGTATCGATCAGGCCACACAAAGTACAAAGTAAACACACACTTCAGGGAGAGGCCAAGAGGTCACAGAACTGATAGATCATGGCAGGATTTGGACTTCAGCTTGAACGCTGCATGCTTATTCTTTTTAGCCACCAGTTTATCAATGAAGCGTTTGGCCTTCTTAGGAACACTCTCAGACTGCTGGTACTGAGCCTGCCATCGGTTGATGGCCTCAGCGCTGTCTCTCCGCAGGCGGAGCTGCCGGACAATGCCCTCGAACAGTGGCCACACATTGTGCTGCATTGCCGCTGATGTTTCAATGAACTTGCAGTCAAAGACCATAGCGCATGTGCGACCCTCTGCAGAAGGGGCAAAAAAATGCACAAAAAACGGCCTCAATATGGAACTACCACAAAAAACTTCAAACATCACATGCTTATACACTATATGATCAAAAGTGTTGGATGCCATTATGCCATCTCAATCTTTTGTCAGTGTCAGCAGAATGGGACACTCTGGAGAACCTCCAACATGCTTTTAAATCACCAATTGTGATGTGAGAGAAGTGTAAAGCTTCATAAAGTACGGTGTAGTGGAACTGTGTTCTTTGGAGAGATGAAGGTCCTCTAGAATTAATCAAAGTGATGAAGCTCCATGGAACATCTTTAAGACAAGCTGAATTGATGAAGCTCTATGGAAGCTCTATGGAAAACTAACCTTCGGGTTGAATTAGAGCACCATGTGTAATTCAGATCTTATCAGCTGACACCAGTTATATGAGTAATAAAGTGTCTAAATGAAATCCAGTCTAAGCAGTAACATTTCACTATCTAGTGTAAGGCCTTCAGAGAAGACTCAAGACTGTTACTGCAGCAACGGTAGATCACATATCAAAACTGTGGACTTCATATCAATACCCTTAATTTTGGTAGATATGTGACAAGCAGGAGTCTGGATGCCTTTGGACATACAGCATATAGTGTAGAGTAACCAGGGAAACGATCCCTGTTGGTTGACCTCTATATATTTCTCTCACTGCCTCCAATAAAAATCAAGCAACTGCTTACAAAATGTCACGGCCAGAACTTACCATTGACTGACACCTCTCTCCTCCGGACTAAGTCACACTTGTTGCCCACGAGGATGATGGGAGTGTGATGAGGCTCACGTTCACGCCGCAACAGCACACGCAGCTCAGCCGCCCGAAGGAAACTTGCTCTGTCTGTAATGGAGTAGACGATGATGAATGCGTCTCCGGCCTGTGGGCAGCAGTCTGTGTTCTGTATAGGGGACAAACAACAGCACAGACATTTCTGTTATAATACATAGGCTATGAAGTTCACATCTGAACACAGACAGTTTGATTGTTTTTCATCACAAAATGATTTAATGCATCATGAAATCTCAGATTTTATTTATTTGGGTAGAATTATTATTTGGTATGAATTTAAAAACACAGCCTGTGAATTCGACTTTGTCCAAAATGTAAGTAAATACTTTTATTAAATATCATTATAATCAATGATAAAACTCCAAAATCACTGTAATCACTACCTTTTTACATCTTCATGATACATTGTTTAAAGCCATCACTTCCAAAGATAATACATCAAATATACATTGTGATAATGACTAGTTTTAACCCAAAAAGGTGACTGGGTTGCCTTTTATGTGCATTTAAACTCAAACATCCAGTTAACAACAACAAAAAAAACTCATTTTGAATTCATCAGAACACACTGGTGAATATGGCAAAAATGTTCAGTTTTTTTACAGCGTAAGATGTGAAGAATGCATGTCTGATACCAGGGAATCCCGCGTGTCCAGTAAGGTCACGGTGGCACTTTCACCGTCTACCAGCATGTGCTGCTCGACAACCTCACCTGGAAAGAAAGACTCATTAGCAGCAGGCTACAGCCATTAAACTAAATCTCATTAGCTGTTCACTGAAGATTGGACGGCTTGAGCATGTTTAAAACTGGCCCGTGCACCCTGACCCCACTTAACCAACTAGTGCTCATGTATGGAATTTCTAATTTTGGCATAACGGGTCATCAACTTATTCAGAGGAGCAGCATTTCAATTCAACACTAAAAATCACTGTTGTAATTTATTTAGCCTACTTACAGGATTTTTTCTTTTAGAAAGAAATGCACCAGTTCAGCTGAAACCAGACTCAACGAGTTTCTTAAAGTGTCCCATAATAATTAAAACATTATTCCTACACAACCTGCTGATTCTTTCAATAAATACCAAGCAATTCTGTAAACGTCCTAATCACGCTTTTGCTGAAATGCTCTCAAAAACCTACTGCTTGTAAATTTATAGTAAATCTAACAATACAGGAGATCCTGCAGGTTTGCTTCTTGTGCGTTTATGGCATTAAAATGAAAAAAGTTTAGAAAAAAAGTTGTACTGTAAACGAACCTCCGTCAGGTTCGTAGTCGCATTGCATGCTGTCCGCAGCCCCGGCGAAGATGCCCGCGAGTGCGGTCTTGCCAACGCCGTCGTCTCCGAGCAGCACGACGGTGAACGGGCCGCTGGCGCTGGGGGCGAGGACGGGGGGCTCCTCGGAGCAGCAGGAACGCGAGCGCGGTGGTCCAGCGGTGGAGGCAGAGGGACCTTCACTCAGCAGCTGACCACCGTCCGTCCCGCAGATGCTCCAACGGTGCAGGCGCTGCTGCACGCGCAGGCTGTGGCGCCGAACGCTCGCGAGGAGAGTCATCCTCCGGTTTCTGCTCGCGGCGTGGACGAGACTGAGGAGGGAAAAACAAACGAGCGGCGCCGCACCTTGGCGAGCTAAGAACCATCAAACTCAGCGAAGTTGTTCAAAAAGTGCCGCATGGCGGTTGGAAACAGCAGGAACTCCAGACGGAGGTATCTGAGGAGAAGCAGAACTGTTCCGGAGTTTCCGAGCTCAGCGCCTGGTCTGCCCGACTCCTGACCGCTATTCTCAGATCGAGCCCTTTTGTGTCACTAATCCGCGGCGTAACGAGCTTTATAGCACCGTCCGAGTCGTGAAAGAAGCGTTCTTGTGAATCGGTTCTTTATAATGAATCATTCGAACTGATGTATACACAAGTACAAACGTAATTGATTTTATAGCAACTGCGCTTTAAGTCGGACTACCAGAACTACCACACGTCACATTCATTCTCCACTCCAAAAGAATACAATAAAGTTGTGACTTGTGAACCGACGAATCGTCCAATTGGAGGGAGGTTAATTGACATGGACTTAACCAAAGAATCGGTTCGTATAATTGAATCGGACTGAACCACTATTCGAGCCCATTCGGCTCGCGGAGCGGCGCGCCGTTATAAAAAGCTCAGAGACACCACGGTTTCCTTGACGTCACTTCGCGACTTGCAGGCTGGCTAACAGGCGTTCCCGCTCGAGCGGCAGGGGCGTTAAGATGGATCACATCGCCTGACTAGAAACTTTTTTTTTTTTGCGAATTAATGGCACGACATTCAGTCACTTCAGTTTTCGTGGTGTTTCCTTCTTACAATAGAAACCAGCTTTCCAGATATTCCAGTCTAGACCCCCAAGCAGCGCCGTGGGCGGCAGTAGCAGGAAAAACACTCCTTAAAGAGCATAAAGAAAGTCCTGGACATCACACTCCTGTAGCGTCTGCCTGAAGGTAGGCGTGTGAAGAGTCTGTGCTGGGGGTGTGTACTGTCCCTGATGATGTTGTGGGCCCTCCTGATGACCCTGGTGTGATAAATGTCCTGTAGTGAGGGGAAGGCTGCTCATGAGATGGACTGTGCATTTTGATCACAGTATGTCCATATTTGACAGGTTATGGACAAGGATATAAAGGAAATCCATATATGCTAATTTATGTTCACATATTTGAAATCCATATATTGAAATATATTACATATCTGTATGGGAGAGATTGTAAATATGCACACCTAGTACAAATTTACAAGTGAGGTTAAACGGAGGTGTCTGATTCAAACATATCCATGAGATAAGCTGATAAAAGTCTAGTGAACGATTTATTGTGGACGACCAACTGATACAGGATATTCAATATGAGGTCAGGGATTGTAAGCCATTCAATATGACAGTAAAGCAGAATTGTTACTCCAAAAAAAATGATGCAGGGGTTGGAAGTCTTGAGGATCATCATGACCATTCCACAGGAATCTTATGACAGACTCAATACTGATTAAGAACTCTAGAGCATACAGGTGAGCTGTATTGAAATACAGTCTGGTCGTTGCACACCATAAATAAACAAAAGTGTCTAAAGACACAAACAGCGTCTTATTCAGCATAAGTCACTACTGGTTGTTCTCTTGAGGCAAGGAGAATTGGGAGACACCAGAGATGATTGGTGGCTGCGCTAATTCACTTGTTACCATGGCAACCGTAGGTGAGGCCTGGTGAAAGCAACCCTATCACACCAGGTAGAGTCAGCTGAGTTCCACTGCCAAAACCAGTCACAGTAAATATTAATACAGGTGAAGTAAAAACATTTTCTTTCAGTGTTTGATTTATAGACCACTATCCAGTGTACATTCTCAGAACCTTAACACTATCAGTAACAGACAAGCTACCAGAGACTAATCAATCAGGGTAGAATTAACTTTCTGGGGCAAGAGCTCTCCAGTAGTACACGCTTAAGAATAGGTTCTTCAAGGATTTCGTGAAGGGAATGATTCTACAGTATATAGAACCATTTGCATGTTTAAATGTTTTTTTTTTCTTCAGATTTTTTTTCTTCAGATTCAGATTTTTAAAAAAGGGTTTATACAGAACAAAAAAGTTGGACATAATAACAATAGAATAACCCATTATTATTATCATCATTAGTATTATTATTAGTAGTAGTTGTTGTCGTATTCTGTAGGCACTAATTAAATGCAGGACTGTATTGGTACTTCACAACTAAATTACCATTATGTTTACTCAGGTATATGTACTTGTATTTGTAATGTAGGGGCATTCAAGTCAAAAACTAGAGTTTAATATGGTTTTTGCTATGTTATGCAATATTCTACAATGTTTTACATCCCTCAGCCTCACTGGTTTGAAAGAATTCAGTTTTATATCATGTTCATTGTATTGTTCATCAGTGTTTTCTCACTACAATACCCAGCATGCCCTATGTAAATACATTATACAACCCTTGAGAATCACAGTAGTGTCAATCATTCCTGTCTGCCAGCATTCTCCTACCTCAGCCACTGAATATCATAAGGAAATCAGTGATTATGTTTACATGCAGTTTAAGAGAGACACCAGAAACTTTCAACCGCAGAAAAGAAGGGCTAAGACAAGCTTTCTATTTAGCCAAGTGGCTTGCTAGCTTTACTTTTTAGTTTGCTGTCCTCATGATCTCATAAGTCATTTCTGTGGTTTGAGTAATTTATTTGCTCCAATGTGATGATGATTTGAAGACAGGTACCACTGGGATATGGCTGCAGCTTCCTACCTTATAGTTGTCTGCCTTCGTTCTACATTCACCATCTAAAGAAAATGGAAAAAGCAACCCAAAACAGCCAATACAAAAATTCACCCCAGAACACTTGTGGTTCCTCCCACTTTCAAGATATGTTAACACAAGATGGTTTTCCTAGTATTCAAACTTGAAAATCTAACTCTAGCGTCAACTGAAAGTATAGAAGCAAGCATGTTCACAACAGTTGTATCATTGGTTCAATTTTTCATTTTGGCCAGTGTCCCTTTAAGTGAAATTCTAATTTGTAGTTTTCAATAGTAGCATCTACAAGACTTTAGTTCTCATCCTTGTAGATCAATTTATAAGTTCCACTGCAGTTCTATAGGGTGCTCAGTACTTATTTTGGACCTGATTTTTTCTTTAACCCCATTAAAGTTATTTTCTGACATTGTATTTTTATTTTTACTTATCAGTCAACTGAAGTACACGGTTACTCGATCCATCCCGGGGTACAACTCACATATTCCTACATAGGGCCTGGCAAATATATTAGTACATTCACTCACTGAATCCAAAAAGCGTGCACATGCACACATGCGCACACACCCACACAGATTAATTTCATTCTGTGGATTGGCCCAAGAAGAAGAAATAGCAGATTATAATCAGAGCTATTAATGTAATTGCTAGATTATGCTGATTGTGTTTCTATATACAGCACGGATAGGGATAGAGAAATGGGGATAGATGGGTGAAATCACTGCAGAGTGCTGGATTAGCTCTTCCCCACTCATTCATTCATCCCTTTCTTGCAGAGCACATCAGAAACAAGGCCAAGCAGATAAGGGGGTGCGAGGGATAGAGTGCAAATGGTGGATTGAATCTGCCTAAAATAGCTTTAACAAAGACCCCAAAGCCTGCAGATTTTGGAGAGTGATGTGCACATGCACTACAGCGCACATGACACTGTTGGGAACCTGGTCCTGGGACCCATACGTTAGGATTTGCTGACTAGAGCAGGCTGAGTGAGTGAGTGTGTGTGTGTGTGTGTGCGCCATATAGAGATTTAAAGCCTTGGCCTGTGTGTGTGGGAGTGTTTGTCTTTGGAGTGTTGCCATGAGACTGACCGTATGTGACTGCTGTAGGTAGTGCTACTCATACTCTATTGGGATTTATGTGTGTTATGGATGTTGCAGTGGGGTTCCAAAAGCCAGAGCCCACAAGTGAAAATGCTTCTATTTTGCACTCTCTTTTAATACAACATTTTTCATTACAAATTAATATCAGCATTACAATTTGGGTCAAAAGTAGAGTCTTGGTTACTATTTGGTATTTCACCCTTTTTGCTTTAAAGATTCACTGAATGATGCTGTTATTGACAACGTCAGGAGTAATAGTTCCTCGTACACCAATATACAATCTCTCTTTATTCCATAGAATTTAACATACTGATTTTGTTACTGTGCCTTGAACAGTGATACATGTAAATGACCTCTGTTCTAATTGGCAGCCATAAGCAGACTGGACTGAAATACACCTTATAACTTCATCATGAATGGGTGGGACTAAACTGTAAGCTGAGTAGGTGGATAATGTAAATAAGCTGGTTTTGGTGACATCGCATTCATAGATATGGACAGTATGGACTTGGGAGTGAATGGAACATTTGGAAACGCATGTTTACGCACTGCTTTCAGCTAAAAAGCATTAAACTGGAGTTTTTAAATGCTGTGTCCACTCACTGTCCACTCTTGTTGGTTCGCCTTCAGAAAGGATAGCTCCCGTTTGTACTGGTCATCCTCTAGTCCTTCATCATTGATCACAGGATGGTGCCCACAGAACTTATCTTTGTTTAATAGTTTTTCAGAATTTGAAAACTTTATTTTCAGCTTTGAATAGAAACAAATCCTCGATTTTCAATGTGGTGTCAGACTTTTGAACCCCACTTTACACGCTGAAGTTTATTTGCCAGTGTACTTACACTCAGCCATTTTAGGTGCACTTTTGGTGTACCTAACCCACAGGTGTAGGTTTACAATAAAGTACTGTGGAGAAACCCCAATATTTAGTCAGCAGGGTAATATGGTTTTCTACGACTGACAGGGTAGGGGGATAAGGGCGTCTGTCTACAGTCTGTAAACCTACAAAATGTATCTAGAGTACTGTGCAAATGCCCCCTAGAAGTAATTCAATTTCTAGTCAAAAGGACCATTAAGTATAAGTTATTAATTTTTCTGGAGGAGAATAGGTGTCAGATCTGTATCATTATATTTGGAATGAGGTTGCTAGGAATAAAAATCCATTTTTATTTCTGTTGGGAGATGGTGTGCATTTGCATTTGTTACATGGTGCTGCTAGGAGTTGGGCGTGTGTATCCTCAGACGCAGTGACCTGAGCAATCAGGACAATCCTGTTGTAGTAACTGGGCCGTGCCTAAGGAAGTGAAGGATAAGAGGGGGATGAGTTACTTTAGGCCTGACCATCGAGCATTGTATATAGTGGGATTAGAGTAAGAGAGAAAGAGAGAGAGAGAGAGAGAGAGAGAAAGGCTATACCTTTATCTAAAGACAAAACTGCTGGTTCAATTCCCAGGTTTTAAAATAAATACATCTGAAGCTGTTGGTACACCCATGTGATCAAAACACTAATTTGCATATTACATTATTTAGTTGCTGCTGATGTTGTGCTATTTTCATTGCTTGTAGTATCAGTTTCTGTCCCCTCTCAGCTGCTTTTGTGTTTAAGCTCCTTTCCAACCTCTTCTACTCTCTCTTCCTGCAGCAGTTCACTCATTACTTTAAAATGGAAATACATTTAGCTAAAAAACAAACTGCATGCATAACTACTTCCACAAATAAATATGTCTATTAATTGGTATGCCCTCAAATCAGAACTCAAAAGACCTTCTATTGTTCTGTCCTGTTTTATTACTTAATATATACTGTATGGTGGAAATACACTATATGGTCAAAAGTATGTCAACACCTGACTATCACATCTATGAGTTTGTTGGACATCCCATTCCAAAATCATTGGCATTTATATGGAGTTGGACACTTCTTTGTGGCTATAAAAAGCCTCCACTCTTCTACAAAGGCTTTCCACAAGATTTTGGAGTGCGTCTGAGGGAATTTGTGTCCTTTCCATTAAAAGAGCTCTTGTGAAGTCAGGCACTGAGAAAGCCATGCCCACAATCGATGTTCCAGTTTATCCTAAAGGTGTTCACTGGGGTTAAGGTTAGAGCTCTGTGCAGGCCACATGAATTCCTACACACCAAACTCATCAAACCATGTTTTTATATCTTGCTTGGTGCCCAGAGGCATGGTCATGCTGGAACAGGAACGAGCCTTCCACAAAATGTTGCCATAAAATTGTAAGCATTTAACTGTCTACAAGGTCTTTGTATGATGCATCTCTGACATTACCCAATACTGTAACTAAAGGGCCAATCCAAATCCTAAAAAAGAGCCCCCAGGCCTTTATCCCACCTCCACTAAACTGTACTGTTGGCAATATGCAGTCCAGTAGGTAGCATTCTCCTTGCATCTGCCAAAACCAGATTCATCCATCAGACTGACTGAAGGTAAGTTTGATTCATTACTCCAAAAACATGTTTTCACTGCTCCCAAGACCAGTTGCGCCATTCTTTACACCACTCCAGCCAACGTTTAGTATTGCACATAGTGACCTCAGCCATGAATACCCATTTCATGGAGCTCCCAACATACAGTTCCTGTGCTAATGTTTCTTCTAGAGGCAGCTTGGAACTCCACTGTGAGGGATACAACAGGGGATATGTGATTTTAATGCATTACACACTTGGCAGGCCTACTCTGTGAACTTGTGTGATCTATTGTTTCACAGCTGAGCTATTGTTGCTACTATAGTCTTCCATTTTACAACAGTACCACTTACAGTTGACTAGGGCAGAAATTTCACAAACTGACTTGTAACTCAGAACTGAAACTGAAAGGAAAATGCTTACAGGAGTAAAATGACACTCAGTTAGTCTGGCTTACTGATGCCAAATAAGCCAGCAAACATAAATAGCTATTATATGCTCAGTCTTATGGCCAATAATTAGTGAGCTCATGTTATATGGTGCATTAATGTTATGGGTATAAACAATTAAAATTAATGTCATTTGGGCTTTTCTAGCAAAAACATACCCCAAGTGAACAAACTAGCCTCTACATCCAACAAGCTAAGGTTAACTGAGGTTACAGCAGGGCAGAAGATGTTAGTTTGGTCACCATATAGGGTGAGCCCCACCAATCAGTGAGCAAATGTTTATTTCTCAGTTTAGATGTGGAAAAAAAAATCTTGAAAAGATAAAATCTTAAAATAGCATCACAAATATTTGAAATACTATGCATTTCTATTTCTAAGTATTTATATTTGTATTTTTGTGTTTGTATTTTTTTTCTGTTCAGTGTGGCTGCTGAATAACTGAAATACAACCAGTGTTTAATACAACTATCAGTGGCTACCATTGTTATTTTGCTGACAAGCCCCCAAATTAACTTGGGGCTCACAAAAAAAAAAAAAAAGTGAGTTTCCCACTAGTGTGGCATTCTTGTGTGCAGAAGCACTCCTTTGGCACTGAGTGGACAGAAAGAATGTTTTTAGGTTTTTTATTTATTTATTTATTTTTTACCAAAGCTGGAATATACTAGCTGTCATTTATACCAGAATTTCAGAATGAACCAACAGAAACTGTCCAAAATGATTAAGAATAAAATCTTGTTATATTAACCTACACTGAAAGGTTTTGATCTGACAGTGATGATATGTGGTTTCTGACAGGACAGTGTAAGATAAACCTCAGCTTCAAACATGGGTACTACTACTGTTTTTATCTATGCCACATACTACTCATGGAGAAAAGCAGGATTTCTAAGCAACCCAAATAACAAAGTGAGGATTGTTTAATATGAACAGCTCTTAGATCTTCTACCGGACAGACGCCATCCAGCCTTGTCCACGTCAAACCTAATGACCAACACAGCTAATTGCTGTTCATACGTCTCAGAATGGTAAAAGCATGCCCAACGACAGCCAAGGTCTGAACAGTGAGACTCAGCTTCTAAAGCATATTTATGAAAAAATCGTTATGCAACCTGCATCATGTGGTAACTGATGAACATCACCTCTGTTCAGAATGAAAAAAGAAAGACTTACGCTGTTGAGCAGAAACAGTTGCTATGGAATCACTATTATGGTCTGGATAGTTTTAAACAGTGAAGAGGCCACACAAACACACCTGACACCCCCTCAAACAGTTATCAACCACCTTCAGACACATAGACGCACACAGAGAAAAGACAAAAAGCCTATGACTCACTACTGTTATGTCACACCAGAATCATTTAAAACATTATCATAGCAAAGCAATGCTCTTAACAATAATGCTTATAGAGAAAAGTCAAAAGCTTGTATCTTAGTCTGTTTGTATAGCTGAAAGCATATTTCATACTGAGGAAAAGTACAAAACAATGACCTTCCCAGTTTTTTGATTATGGCTATTAGACTGACCATCAATTTTGCATTCTGATGTTATTTATGTAACTCATAGAGCTCACTGAGGCTGAATTTGACTGACAGTTGCATCATACTGACCATCTGGGCTATCAGCAAGATTCCACCACCATAGCAGCATGTTGGTCAGTTGTAATCTTATAATGTTAGTCATTAAGCCAACTGCAACAGATCATATAGTAAAGAACACGCTTACCCAGCGTTAAAGTGTTTGTGTTATTCCATGGTAATCAATGGTTTTTTGTTAACTATTGAGGTTTGTGATTACATTGCAAACATTTCTGCATGCTGTTCTGATTCATTCCACCAGACGGGAACTGCTAAATTTGGTGCTGGAGCCCTGTGAAAAAGCACACATTTAAAAATACAAATGCAATAATTAGCCACAGGTCTAAATATAGCTGTATAAATGTCTGAAATGAAAGGAGACCAAACAGTTTTGACTGGAGGTGTCAGGTACAGATGGTATGATGAATGGTCAATGTCCACCACCGTGACTTTGGAAATATGACATAACTCAGTGAGTACAGTATAAAGAAAAGTTTATTAACAAGACAACAACTTGCAGCATATATACATCAAATTGATATAATTATGTTATTTTACTGCAAAGGAAGAAGAAAAAATCAACATTGTGGAATAAAAGTTACAGAAAAATGTCCTGTTTAAGTGTGTTCTCTGTGGAGGATGTGTTGACTCATTTTCACTTAGAAGATCATGAAACATTTAATTGAATGGGGTGTTCATACTTTGCCATACAACTGTACATCTATCAAACTCAATGCTTGCACATTTTATGTTTGTATGAGAGATTTTCTTAAACTGTGTTTTGAGTTTTAGAAGTGGTGCTCTGGAAGGCATATGTGATATGTCGGTGGGCGCGGTCTAGGTAAATATCGCCATATGACTGAATGGCTCCAGAAAAATGTCTCCAATGCATGAGCTCAGACATGCTGACCCTTTGTGGAACGCTGGCACTGTTGGCACGGCGACCCAACTGACATGCCCTCCCTTCAGCCAAGGTTGCCTCTTCAACCACACCTGTCAAACATACAGAGAATATACATCCATCACACAGAGCAGACAGTAATTATACTAATGTAATGACATACAGACAGGTATTAATGTAAGATATATATACACACACACACACACACACACACACACACACACACACAAACATATATGTGTGTGTGTGTGTCTTTTTATTTATATCTTTGTGTTACCTGGTGTGCTTCCATCCCCTAAGCAGTCGCAGTCCAGCAGGTCATGGGTGAGGCAGGTGGTATTAGGGTCAAAAGTGAAGAGATCACGGAGCTCCTCAGCAGAGAAGTTGATGTGCTCTGCCTTTTTGCCCAGGTCCACCACTGACCCCGAAAGGCCCTGCTTACTCACCTGTCTCTGGTAGATCTTTTCTTCTATGGTACCTGACAAAAAGTGAATACTCAAAATAATTTGGAAATAAACAGAAACCTCTTATTTTCACTTGGCTGATTTCAAACTTGGGGTGGGACAAATACAGTAAGAAGCAAAGGTCAAAGACCACCCTTCTTTTATTTAATTTCCAGTCAAAACAGCAAATGAGTAGAAAGTACAACATTTTTCAGCATCAGAAAAAAAGCAGAAAACACAGATTTAACATATTACATACGTTTCAACAACTTAATATCTAATTGTTCAATATTTAGTGTCCCCACTTTGGTTTTAATACAGCTTCCAGTGTTTTCGGGAGACATTTATTTCAGTTTTTCAAAGGCATCTGCAGGGATATTTTCCACTCCTCCAAAGTTCAGTCTTAGAAGTTGGTGGCAATCTTTTTAGTGTATTTCTTTTCTTAGTAACGGCTCGTTGACAGCTACACATTCTTTCAGACCCACAGCGTTAAGCTGTCTTCTCACAGTGCTGTTATGGACAGAACTACCTGTGGATTTTTCAGATCTGAAACATAAAAGGAGCTTCACTTTTATCTCTCAAAGACAAAAATTTTACATATTCTTTATTTGATGGTGTCTTGATCAGTTGTTAGTTGCATTTTCTATATGTCTTAATTATGTTTTTTAACTCCTGTTTTTAGAACCTACTGCATTTTTCCACTTATTTTCCTTTGATTTATCCCTTTCATATACAAGTGGTATTAGTTTCAATTTTCAAGTTTCAATTTTATTTGTCATTTGCACAACAAATAATGGAGCAGTGGGTAGTGCTGTTGCCTCACAGCAAGAAGTCTGAGCCACCAGGGTCCTTTCTATGTGGAGCTTGCATGTTCACTGTGTGGCTACGTTGATTTCCTCTGGGTACTCCGGTTTCCTCCCACAGTCCCACGTGAGGATCAATTGGACATGCAAAATTGCCCCTAGGTGTGTGTGGATGTATATGTCATTCTGTCTGTTTGCTTTGTGATGAACTAGTGATCTGTTCAGGGTGTATCCTGTGTTGTGTTTTTAATAGCCGTTTTGACTGGAAATGTACTTGCATTTGTATCAGCCTTGGGGCAAGACTACTAATGCTAAATACCACTGTAAATCCTCCTGTATGAAAGCATTTACATCATATGTCCAAATGTTTGCAGATACCTTATAAAATCAAGTGTATTAATTGGGAATTTGCTCCCATTTTGCTGCAGTAACAGCCTCTACTCTTCTGGAAAGGCTATACACACAATTCAGAAATTAGGACAGATGTCTATATATTTTTGAGCATATAATTTTGAATATTCCTTTGTCTAACTCTTCTGTTCAGCTTCAGTGTAAGACTGTGCAAACACACATGATGAAACAGTATCATTTGTAGTCAAATGTAATAAACCAAAATATATCACTTCATAGAGTAATACTTGCATGTCACAAATCTTTAAAAAACGCAAATTGAAATTAAATAGTACTATTTCAATTGCAAGATTGTCATTATCATTCAAGCAGTAACAAAACTAGACAAAGGAAGGTTGCAAGGCAAGCCACCATGACTAAAGTTTATAGTGGTGTTATGGTACGGTAAAGTTTATGGCGGTGTTATAGCAGAGCGCAGAAGCAATGAGCGGTATTGGTGTTACTGTAGTGGTAGAGATAAAGAAGTGATAATGGTATCACAATAGTGGGCTGTGGTTAGCAAAAGGTGCACTGGTCTGGGAAAGATAAAAGCATTGTGATTATAGCAGTGTGAGTAGTTTTGTCTTTATCTTACCTGTAGTTAGAAACCTGTAAATGTGAACTGTTTTCTTTTGCCCATCTCTCCACACTCTGGCCATGGCCTGAACATGAAAACAAGTGTATATCAAAACACATTACTCAGCCATTTATAGGGCAGAAAACAGAGGTTTATTCAGCTTTTGGAATCTACTTACAAGATGCCCCCTTTTTGCCTGAGCATTATTCAGTTCTGACAGCAATAGCCTTACGTTTCTATTGTTTTAGTCTGAATAATGTATCTAGCCAATCAATGGTGCACTAGGGAAGTGTAGATATAGGACAATTAAATAAATAAGAAGGACAAGCTCAAATGACAGATAGGGTAGATTTCATAGTTCTATTGGACAATTAGGACTTGGCTAGTTAAACTGTTGTCAGAAGAAGCGTTTAACCAAATAATCATATATAAGTGAACATTACTGCCAATTTTCTCCCTTTTTTAAATAAGAGTTTTAATGTAGTATGTAAACACTGGTAAAATTTCAAAACAGACTGTTCACTCCCAGGTCCATGCAGTCCATATATTTAAACTAACGACAGTTCATTGTTTTAGGGATGTCATGAAAACCAGTGCATTGACATTTATCCACTTATTCAGTCTACAGCAGATTAGCCCCACCCATTTTCACTGAACTTATAAGGAGTGTTTCAGCATTAACTGCTTTTTGAAGGCAGAGCACAGGGCAGCCAATCAGAATAGACAATGTTTGCATATATCAGTTTTAAGGCATAGTAACAAAACCAGCCTTTAATTCTGACAGATAAACAAAGGTTGGAAAATGTCTAAGTATCACATTCCTGGTTAATCATATAAATTAAATTACCCCACACACCCAAAGTGTATTTGCTATGCCTCTCAGAACGGCACAAAGGTCACAGACTGACACTTTCTCGTGCACACAGCACCCTCTAGTGGGTGATATTAGAGATGCATACTCTTAATAGACCCATGCCAGTGTTAAACATGCTATATTTTTAGATAAAACGTCAGTTGCCAAAGTAAAGTAAACTTAACAATTCTATATTTGTTTTCTAGTGTAGGAAAGTATTAATAACTATGGCAAATCTGCCCAGAATTCCTATACGAGTAGAGATGATATCCTTTTGTAATACTTTACATTTAATAATATTGTGTAGAATTATGCTGAATTTTTCATGTTGTTCAGTGCTGGACTAACCATTGTTGTTCTTAAACAAACCTGGATGTCATTAGCTGGGTTCCAGTCTATATCATACAGAACAAGATGGGAGGCACCAACAAGGTTGAGCCCCACGCCTCCAGCCTTAGAGCTCAGCAGGAACAGGAAGTGGGAGGAGTATCGACTGTTAAAGGCTTCAACGATTCGCTGTCGCTGGGAAACAGGTGTCTGCCCATCAAGTCGGCACCAGCTGTACCCAAGGTGAGCACAGAGGTCTTGCAGTAGGTCAAGAGTCTGTGTGTAGTTGGACACCAAAACAACCCTGGAAAAGGAGAGGGCACAGGACAAAAATACCTAGTAAATCAGCTTAGTTACAGATCTGAAAATAAAACAAACCACAAAACCCCAAAAAGCTTCACAGAGATACCCAATATGGCCAAAATTATGCAGACACCTGACCATCATACCTATATGACATCCTCTTCCAAAACCACAGGCATTAATATGGAGTTGGCCCCTTTTGCAACTATACCAGCCTCCACTCTTCACAAGATTTTTGAGTGTGTGTGTGGGGGAATTTCTGCCTATTCAAAAATGCACTTGTGACATCAGGCAATGATTTTGGATGAGAAGGCCTGGCTCACAATCAATGTTTTAGTTCATCCCAAGGGTGTTCAGTGGTGATAAGCTCAGGGCTCTGTGCAGGCCATTGGAAATCATCCAGACCAAATTTGCCAAACCATGTCTCTATGGAGCTCACTTTGTGCACAGAGGCATAGTCATGCTGGAACAGGAAAGGGCCTGTTGCCTCAAAGTTGGAAGCCTATAATTACTAACATGTCTAACATGCCTTTCTACACTGTAGCATTAATATTACCCTTCAGTATAATTAATGGGCTGAGTGGCAATCTTGGAAGTAAACTCCAGACCATCATCCCTCCTCAAACCAAATTTTAACGGCTCTATGTATTCTGGTAGGTAGCATTTTCCTGTCATCCACCAAATCCAGATTCGCCCATCAGACTGACAGAGTGAAGTGTGATTTATCACTCCAGAGAACATTTTTTTCATGGCTCTAGAATCCAGTAACAATGTGTTTTACACCACACCAGCCAACACTTGACATTGCGCATAATGATCTTGTTTAGGCGTGTTTACAGTTGCTTAGCTGTGGAAACCCATTTCATGAAGCTCATGATGCACAGCTCTTGTGCTGATGTTACTTCCAGAGGCAGTTTGGAACTGTGTAGTGAGTGATGCAATACAGGACAGGCAATTACACACTTCAGCTACACACAAGCACTGACCCTGTGAATTTGTGCAGTCTCCTGATTTGTGGCTGAGCAGTTGTTGCTTGTGGACGTCTACTGCTAGTGCTTGTCTATGGAGATTGCACTGTTATGTGCTTGATTTTATATACCCGTTAGGAATGAGTGTAGAAAACACCTGAAGTCCGTAATTAAAAGGGGTGTCCTTGTACTTTTATCCATATAGTGTATATTCACAAGCATGTGTTTTGAAGAAGTGCATTTGTGTATATGAATGTACTTGTCTGTGCGGTTGACATGCTGTATAGCATCCAGAAGGTCTGTGAGCACCAGCAGTTTTCCAGAGTCCGTAGTGCAGAAGCTGCCAGTGGAGTAAGCCTCAGGGAAAAGTTCTACTGAGAGGCCCTCATACAACTCAGTGTTCTCCTGAAACAGAGACCAGAAAGATGTGGTAAAGAAAATAAATATGGAAAATAAACCTCTCTATGTGGAACATGTGCTCCAGAAAATGTGCTAAGAAGGAAAGTACTGTGCTGTTAAAGCAAATTCACTTAATTGTGTGTTTTATACACGAGAGGTGGGCTACAATCACAAAATATTTTCAGTTTTCAAAATTCTTTTGAATATTGCCTTGTATCCAACTCTGATCCAAGGTGTTTTAAGTGACTTATGGACAGAACTCCCAGGAAAGCATAAACAGACAATATGTTAAATGCTCATAACACCCTAACATGACAGAAATGTGGGAATGAACAAAACTATGGATAACATATTACACATGTCATCAATCTATCAACAGAAACCTTACCCTATACAAGAGAAAGCAATATTGAATTTTAAATACATACATTTTCAACTCGTAGCAGGCACGCAAGTGACATTCTTACTTTGTACTTCTCAGTTTTTGAGTAACCCCTTCTTTAAAGGCTTGGACTGAATTCAGATTTTATTACTGTAGAATTATCCTCTCAGCTGGTTAGCTTTCTGACCTGTTCCGCCTACTCTAGTGAAGGCAGATTAAAGCCTATAAAGAGAATAATATAAAGTGTAAACTAGTCAAAGCAAGTCTGTTAAGAGCAACCAGTGATGTTCAATTGGCAGTTCGTTGTCTGGTTGCTACTCTTATGCAGCTCTTATTAAAACAGCACAAATAAAGCATTGCAATGAGAGTGCGGATAAATATCAAGTTTAAATTTGTTTTATACACAAGCTAATCTTTTCTCAATCTTGAACTTACAGAATCTTAACCTACTCAAAGTTGACAATCAACTGTCATGCAAGCAAAAAGCCAGACACACACAGCTGAAATGTCAATACAATCAAAATAATATTAAATGTATAAGTTTGTATGCTAGACAGCCACATTACCTGCAAAAAAGAGTTCAAGCAACATTAAAGTGCAGTAAACCTAAAAGTTATAATATTGTAATAGTACTCTGTTTAACAGAGCATCCCTGCTCCTCAGTTTCAGTTTCCATTTCCCAAAGCTTTAGCCAGAATGCATGCTAATTTTATTCCTCATAATAAACAGCCACATATCCAGCTCTGCTTCTTATTAAAAAAAACTTTCTTATAGATTTGTTTCTTATTAAACAAATTAAAAGTTGAGCTCCAAATGACACTGACAACAACAGGACTCTGAATGCGATTTGTGTGAATGGAGTTTTAGGAAATGTATATAAAGAAATGGTTAGGGGGACTATTGACTTCAAGGGTTTATTAGCAAGTTTAGTCTAACAGTTCCAGTTCCAAACTAAAGAATAAATTGTGGATACCAAACACCTCTCAGCTGATCAAATATTTTTTTAATAAATTAATTTACTGCTTTGCAAAATGATTCCTTAAAGACAAACAGAGTTGCGCAAGCATCGGTGAATAGTTCAAAGAGCCTAGTGCGCTGAACTAATATTTGTGTACCACTGATGACAAGCAAGAATGGAGTTGGGGCTCATAGAAGTGGTAAACGTGTCTCAGATCAATTATCAGGGTCACACAGTGTCAGAAACTGTGCAAGCAAGTCTATTTGAGATTACATAACAACTCAACATGGTTTGAGGATAGTGTGTGATGCTTTAGGCACACGGTGTGGAGGATTTCTATCATTCCTATAAATCCTATGTGTTTCTGAGCAACAGGGTTCTGTAGCAGAGTCTATAAGATACTGCGGTGAATAGTTTGGAGATTTAAAAGCAATGGCCTTGGCTTTGCTGGTTCAAAACAACTTTAGTCCAGAAAAACCACGAGAGAATATTTAGAATAAGGCTGGTTTAGCAAGGCCATATAAAACTGTCAAACATTAAAATCTTGACCTTAGTGAACTGTTATTTTTTTTATTTATACACCAGCTGGAAATAATGGGAAACATTTTGAAGGTGAAAATGTTGGAAGCTAGTCAATGAAATTGAGGAAGCATTTTAAGGCAAACCTGGATGTGGTTCAAAATTATTATGCTGATTAGACTTGGTGACCAATAAGCATATAATAGTGAAGAAGTACTGGTGTACCCATTTTAATATGATCTATAAGCGGAGGAGCAAAGGAGGTGTTGGGTACACCTGCTTTCCCCAGAAGTGTATAAAAAGTTGAAACAATTCCTTTGGATTTTCAGTTGCTCAGAATAACACTGTTCTTGTTTTGTGAAGCCTTTACCTTTAATAAATATGGATGTTCATTTTCTGCCACTACTGGTGTATAAAACTGATTTATTTTTCACTTTGCAATGCAAGCTGTTTTTAACTGAATCCACAACAATGGTTAGCAAGATGCTAATGGTGGGCTATAAGCTTCTAGTATTTGTTAGCTACATTAGCCTGTCAGTCCAGAGCAACATTAAAGAAGAAGACTCTGGACACAAACATGTCTTGGCTGATCAAGGCATTTATGTAAATTAGACATTTTGGCACATGTTTAATATTATTTTAATATGATCATTTACCTTTATAGTATTGTAGAGGAGCCCAGGGTGGTTGCAGAGTTTCTTGAGTGCGTTGATGCAGATAAGATGAGGACTGTGTGTGAATGTGTGCGTGTTGTACGCGGACAGACAGGCCCTGACAGATCGTGTAGAAAGAAGTGCGTCATACAGCTGCACCTGGAGCTCTGTTGGCCTGCAGAAGACCGTCCATTCCAACCGCTCTGGTAAGAAGCGATTGATGATCTCTTGCGTTCGACGCAGAGTGAACACACTGGTCAGCCTCGACAGTTCTGCTGCTCGCTCCTCACCCATTACCCTCTCTTCCTGAAACAGATCAGAATTTTTTTTATACATTTCTTCCTCTCACACTGAATTTCTTTGCAATTACCAAATCTACAGCAACATATTCCAGACATTTTTCAAAATCAAATTAAAAAATTTTAATAGTGTATTTACAATTGTATTTCCTATGGATGTATGCATTATTTAAAAAATAATTAAAAAGCAAGATGTGTGTTTGCATTTGCATGTCTGTGTATAATGGCTGGAAAAAGCAAATATGGATAAGCAAAGAGCTTTGACATTTAATTTTCATTATCTCAATGGCCTGACTCTGACATGTTAAAATGCAATTGTAAATTGCATTTCCTCTTCGTTGTGCTACAGCTCTGCCAAACATTACAATGTATTTGCAGCCCTGTTTGCATTTTCACTGTCAGTGAGGTTTCCAGTCAATCAAACACTGTTGTTGAGCTGAGCAAATCAGGAAATGGCTACAATAGCTACTAGATTAAAAATTAAGAAGCTTAAAACAAAAGGATATGTTAATAATCTGCCAGGGAGAGGATAGATGTCTATATTCACCCCACACACACTGAGAAGGATGGCTTCAGTATATAAAGGATATCCAAGAATCACAGATTCAGACATTAGTTCGATCTTTCCATCACAATGTCTCCCAAACTACAAACACCATCTATATACCCACAAGTTGTTTGGGGGTTGGCCAGAAAATTCAAGGACCAACAAGCTCCTACAGTTTGACAAATTTTTGGCCAACAGACAAGGTTTTGCCATGACCACTCCAGTGCCTTGACCTGAACCCCATAGAAAACCTGTGGGATGAGCTGAAGAGGAGAGTTTTAAATCCTTTAAATCTGAAGGTCTCTGGAGAGGGACTGTATGAAGGAATATCCTCAGATCCTTTGCCATATGTTCTTCATTCCCATTAAGTGTTATAGGAGAACACTCAGAGCTGTTATCTTTGCAAAGGGAGGCTGCACATTATTTAAGTATTTAACGAAGTAGTGCCAATAATTGTGGCACACACAGATTTAAGAAAAAATGATTTCCTGATAAGATTCAGGGCTTTTTCATCATTGTACTTTAATAAACATTAGATTTTTGTTAACATTTTGAATGAAAGATCAAAAGGATAAGTAATACAAAATGATTTGTATAGCCTGTTTTGCTCATGTTTGCCAGGGGTACCAATATTTGTGGATAGCACTGTGTGCATGTACATGCACTTGTGTACACGTACACACACACACACACACACACACACACACACACATACACACACACACACACACACAAAAATAAATAAAACTAGGAGCCAATTAGTGCATCTGTATTTTTTTATACAAATTAGCAATAATCACTGTCAGTTCACCAACAAGGTAAATTTTAATTGTTAAGTGTTTTTTTTTCAATCAGTTCAATTAAGTAAACCTGACAGCGCTAAATTAATATGATAAAATTAAATCAATATGTATATTTTGTCAGAGTGTTACCTCAGTACAGGTGGGCTGTCGAGATCTGATGATTGGTTCTTCATAAATCTTTCTGTAGGCTGCTGAAGTTCCCAAAATGCCTGGATTCACAAACTCAATAATGGAGTAGAACTCCTGCAGATCATTCTGGACAGGAGTGCCTGGAGAATATCACACAAACATTCAATAAAATTACTACAAGCATTATTATTTACCGATTTTACTGTTAGGCTCTGGGGGTAAAATCAGATTTTTCTCCATCTGCAAAATTTTGAACCTGTACATACGTAACAGAAATTTTCTTTGCTTTCAGTCACATCAGCATTCATATTATACTTCTACATAGGCTCTAATAATCGTAGTAAACCACTGCTCCAGTTGCCACAGTTTATGCTGTTTATACTTCCTATCCAATGAACTGCACATTAATCAGTTTGGACAGGGTTATAAAGTAAGTTCTAAGGTCAAAGGACTGTGAGGACCATTATCTTTGAATGGAAAAAACCTGGAACAGTAGTGACTCTTGCCAGGAGTGGCTTTCCTACCGAAAGTCCTCCAAGAGCACAGTAATGACTCATTCAGGATGCAACAACAGAACTCTATGGACATTTAAGGAACTGTAGGCCTCACTCACCTCAGATAAGGTCAGCATTCATAATCCCACAATTAGAAAGCATAAAGAATTATTTTACATTTGTCAAACACCTTAATCAATCCCTGAACCTTTTGAAAAAAATGATCTGTGGATTGATGACTTGAAAAAGATGAGATGCTGTGGCAAAATCTTAAATGAGCAGTGCTTGCTCTGAATTTCTCCTCTCTCACTGAATGATTTGTTGACGATATAGTGTGGCAAATACGCACAAATATAGAAACTCAGACCTCAAAAATTACCACTCATGAATAATATCTCAATGATAGAAGGAAAGTGAAAGAAAAACAGACAACAATGTTTTGTTTGTTGAATGTACATGCTTAACTGACCTGTAAGGATCACTCGACGTTCACAGGCGAGAGCAGCGAGGGCGCTGGCAGTCTTGATGTTGCTGTTTTTAAGCCGATGGCCCTCATCACAAATGACCAGACCAAAATCTACCTTCTTTAATATCTCTATTGACCGGAGCAGCATCTCGTAACTGATCACCATCACTGGACACAGAGGAGAGGACACAAAATCCTCCACACGGTGGTCCTGCGGAAACAACACACAACATTAGAAAACATCCTGAGGAACAAGTGTGGGGAAAACATACAAATCTTACTCAAAATAAACCAAGTCTAGAAGTCATATTGCAAAATGGTACAAATCCAGTTTGTTTAGGCTATCTCAACACAGAAATCTAATTTGCATATGCCCACCCTTTAAAGGCAGTTGTCCACAGTAACAACACATACGGATCACAAATGCTTCTTTTTCCCAATTATTCATTTTGGAAAAGTATTTATATGTTGCTTGTAAGTATTTGTATGTTTAACTTTTAGTATAAAATCGTTTATAGATCTTTTTTTGACCCCACATAAAGTTTTTAGAATGGGATCAGTTCATTCGAACACTTGTATTCACTGTACTTTCTGTCACACATGATTCTTCATGCCAACCAGAACGTAGTTATATATAAAGTTGTGTAATGCCACAAAAATCAACTGGTGGAACATCTCACAAGCAATTACATTAAATGGCAGTCAGTAACATGATGGGGAAAAAACAGAGAGTAAAGATGAGGAGAGGTTCACCACTCTGTGAAAGACTGTGCAAGCAAATACTGCACCAATTCAAGAATAACATTTCTCAAAGTAAAATCACAAAGAATTCCGAGATTTCATTATCTACAGTACAAAATATGATTAAAAGATTCAGAGTTTCTGGAGAAATCTCTGTATGCAAGGCACGAGGCTGAAGACCTAATCGTCGGGCCCTCAGGTGGCACCGCAATGAAAACCGTCTAAGCGTTGGTCATCAGGATATCGCAAGTTTGATCCCTGGTGATGCTACAGCCATCCGTAGTCAGGAGTCCAAGAGAGCACAATTGGCCTCGCTCTCTCTGGGTGGGTAGGATGGCCCCCCTTCTCCCTCAATCACTCAACACGATGCTAGTCAGCGCAGACGTCTGTTAACTGATATAACAGATCTGGCGGTTCTCCGAGCGTGTTTGGTTGTCCCATGACGTTGCATGAGGGGTAATTTGAAAAGAAGCGGTGGCTGGTTTCACAGGTCTCGGAGAAAGCCTGTGCTAGCCTTCATCCTCCTAGCGTTGATAACGACTAAAGTGGGGAGAAAATCGGGTAAAATAAATAAATAAATAAATAAAAAATTTTAAAAATTACACATGTTCACCCTTCTCTTGATGTCATACCATTGGCCATAGCAAACTGAACTATATAACCATAACTCAAAAATTACATTTTTTCCAAAATCTGTGAAAGGGTTACTGACCTTGGCATTACACAATGAAGGCCACTTGGGATCTTCTTTATAAAGCAATTCGCTGGTCCCTCTTTAGTAAAAGCATGTCAAAATAAAAGTCCTCTGTTTTTGAATATGCCACTTGGCATTTGTGGAAGTAAGAACTTGCGCTGAGTACTTTTAAAGTTGCCTTACTTTGCAACTTGCAGATTTTCATACCTAAAATTGTACCAATCTATTTTAATTAGAAATGTATATGACAGCTTTTTTGATAGTTTACTCAATCAATACATAAGTTTGGATGGTTGCACCAAATAAATAAATAAAACAAATTTTATATGGACACTATAATGACCAAATAAATAATGTCCATAATGAATCATTTTAAGTGTGTCATGTATTTATTGAATAATTTGGGTGGCAAACAGTGGACACAATAAATGCACGTCATGTCAATGGCCCATTTGCTGCATTCCTGCATTTCTGATGTTTAACGTTGTACAAAAAAAGGCTCACAAATGTGAACATTCAACACAGTCCTCACTGCAAACAACAAAAAAATCATACACACACCTGGTCAACAGTGTATACATGGATCCTCTCTCTTCCAAGCCACTTGATGAACTCTGAAGCCCAGTTTTTCACCAGGCTGCCAGGGCACACCACAAGTGCCCTCTTCAACACAGGCTGACCACCATACGGGCCTTGTCTTAGCAGTGTCCATAGCACACATATACACTGCAGGGTCTTCCCCAAACCCATCTCATCTGCTAGAATCGCTCCGCAGCGTCCAGCTAACCTGCAAAAGACATGCCCAACCGACATACGCGATACAGAAACAGATGACCAACTCACATACACACATGGCCAAAAGATACTTAGAATGATTCGATCATATTAAGGGACCATTTTTGTGGTCCTAAACAAATAACCAGTGGTAACAAAAGTATGGTACAGTGGTAACATTATTACTTATATTTTAATTTGACGAAAATTGGCTGTTGATAGATTAGAAACAATAGAAACAATTAAGCAGTTTGCTACCATACTCTGCAGTGTGTATAAAATGTTGAGCAGACCTAGTTGCCTAATTTTGGATTTAAAAAATCTAAATTTTAATTAAAAATTTTAAGTGACCCTGTGATCTTCGTTAGTGGGGTACAGAAGCCAGGAGCTTCAGTTACAAACACTGCTCAAATGGCTTGTGGAACAGTGACTAAAATCACATCTGCCTTCAGATCAGTGGGAAAGACAATCAGTAAACAGGGCTGAATTGTTTGGTGTGTATGAAAATGATGTTGACCATAGGCTATGGCTTTGGTTCGTTCACCATGTGCTATGGTCTTCAGGGTCACCAGATGTCAAGACAAACACCTAAGCTTTCTCCACCATCATCACCAAAAACAGCAGAAAAGAAGGCAAAAAAGGAAATACAAGGTTGTGTTCTGACAGCATCGATATGTAATGTTGATAAAGGCAAAATAGTGGTAAATCTGAAAAAACGATACTCTTTGGGTAATATTTTACTTTTCAATGCTCTGCATATAAATGTCTGCCTTGCATGTATTTTAAAAATATTTTTTGGCCAAATTAGTATTGCACTACTGTTCCATGCAGCATACATAACATCAGTGTCAAGAAAGCAAGAAAACCTTTACCTCATTCCCATGAGACATTCATACAGGAAGACCACACCCTCTTTTTGATGTGGCCGCAGATGATTGGTGAGGTGGGGGTCCACAACCACATCCACTACTGGGAGACTTTGTTTATTACAAAGCCACTGATGATTGGCCGAGGGCCGGGGCATCACTACGGCTTCTAGGTTTTAGTTCCGGGGTAGATAATAACAAGAGAACAAGAATTCAATGACATTAAATACAATCAAGACATTCTTTTTAACAAACAGTCGGGTGAAATTTAAATGGTAAAAGTTATATTCAATTGGCTGTTATAAAATATGGGACCAAATATGGCGACGTAACCATTGGTGTGGAATGATCTACAGAAACAGATTTCTGAGTGGTAAGAAACATATTACAGATTATTTTTCTTTTATTTAAGTGAGTTATGCAAGTCCTGCAAGATGTTTGCTGTGTGGTGGGGCACCTGGGGCACTGGGATCATGTCTGGGCTTGAGAACAGGCCTCTCAAGCTCAGGACCATTGGTGGACCCTCCTTTCAGTGTTGGTCTGGCAAAAGGTCTGGCCACCGGACGGCTCACAGGTGCCCTGATGACTGTTTCTAGTGGAATGTCCCCAGCGGCGTCCTGAAAACAGCGCCCCTTGGCATAGTCTTCATTTGATATGACCCCCATGACCTCGATCTGCTTCCCACCCACCATCAGAGTCTGGCCTTCACATAGGCTCTCCAACTCAGATGCCTTATACCCTGACCCTTAAACACACAAACACACATTCACACAAGTCAAGTTCTCAGAAATGGGTCATGTCAAACGTAAATGGATAACTCAGCATGTTTAGCTAAGAAGGACTTGAAGCTCAGTATATTATCAACAAAAGCTTCACGCTGGGGTTTATCATTGCACTGCTGCTCAGAAAGTGATGATCAATCTATAACAAAACTGCTTTTAAGCTCAACCTCTAACTACTCCAGGTGACCTTGAAAATAAAAGCCTCCCTCAGACTTTTTCTGGTAAGGCACTGCCTCAGTAGACAAAAGAAAGAAGCATACAAAAATATACACAGTATACAAGGCTAATGCTTCAAATTGCCTGATTTTGTATAAGAACAGATGGTACTGATCTAGGAAATCCAACTATATTCTCACTAGGAGACACTAACCATCTTGCCTAACAATTTTTTATTTAGTCAGCGGTGGGGATGGGGGTGGTGAACTCACCTCGTCCAATATCTCGGCCCTCCATATCTTTGAGAATGACACTTCGTCCCCTGGCCACGAGTACAGCATCGCCTTCCCAACGCTTATGTTTCCTGGACGAAGCTTTGCACCACATTACACTGT
The DNA here is from genome assembly GCF_015220715.1 of Pygocentrus nattereri. Taxonomy (NCBI): domain Eukaryota; kingdom Metazoa; phylum Chordata; class Actinopteri; order Characiformes; family Serrasalmidae; genus Pygocentrus; species Pygocentrus nattereri. The sequence continues at coordinate 13,626,439 of NC_051234.1, read as the reverse complement.
AGTACCGTGCTAAAACACACATAACAACAGTCAAATGTTGGAATTAATCTGAAAATAAGGGTAAATGGGCAGCATATCTAACAAGCTGTCCAACCGAGCTAAACAAGCTCTAAACACAAATGCATTCTTTCCCAGAAACTGTTGCTAGGTTGGGCAAGCTTCACAGAATGGCAAAAATCAAATTAAGCCAAATCGTGGCAAATTTTGCTTAAAGCCACTACATAACACTGAAAAAGGCTACCAAGCTATCAATCTGCACTATGTTGTAACTACTTGAAACAGGCAGGGCTATCAGGTCCAGCCTTTGTAGAAACTGTTCTCTGTAATAATTAAGCATGCTTCTCTGTCTGGCAATCTGAGGGGCAAATATGGGTTTGGTGGATGCCAGAAGAGCGTTACATACCAGAATGCACAGTGCCAATAGATCTGGGGCTGTTTTTCAGCTGTTTGAGTTCCTTATTTCCAATGGATGGTAATGCTAATGCTACAGCATAGAAAGACATTTAAGACATCTTTGTGCCCTGGTGCAAAAGTGATGCCCATAAAGACATGGTTTGATGAGTCTGGTGTGGAGGAACTCCAGTGGCCTGCACAGAGCACTGACCTCAAACCCAAATAAACTCCTTGGGGATGAAGTAGATCAGAGATTGTGAGCCAGGCCTTCTCACACATGACATCAGTGTCTGACATCACAAATGTTCTTCTGACTGAGTGAGCACACATTTCCACAGACACACTCCAAAATACTGTGGAAGGTCTTCCCAAAAGAGTGGAGCCCACTCCATTGTGTTGGAGTGGGATGTCTAAGCTTACATTGGCATGACGGTCACGTGTCCACATTCTTTTTGCCATATAGTGTTTCAAGTATTTTTTGTTCAAAATGATAGTTTCTTATACAAACTAAATAAAAAAAAAATCACATATGAGTTATTTACACTGTGTTCTTTATATAAAAAATACAGTAATGTGACATTATGTGATTAACAGAGAAGAAAAAATATGGCAAAGAGCAAAAACAGCCAGTTTTTGAGTCTGCCTTAAAGAATTTTATAAACGTAAAAATTCTATCCAGAGTAATCAATAACATGGCCAATTTTACATGGGCCTAATGGAAATGTTCCCTAAAATCTCCCTATTTCCCCCATCCCTATACTCATCTGTGCACACCACAAGGTGGTTCTTAGATTAAATCCATCAATCATTTAAAGATATGTCGGTAGAAGATTTTTAAATCTTTTAATCTTTAATCATTAATCTATTCATTTTTTAATCATTTGTGTGTTTAATTAGATAATATTTGATTTAATAAAAACTTGCCATAAGCCCACAAAACATTGTGGTGGATATTTAAATTACCAGAGCTGTAAATGTGCTTCAGTTACAATCACCTTTCCTTAAAACGTCAAAAACCCACTGTCTTTAACTAGTTTAGAACAGGACACAGTTAAACCTCAGATACATTGACACATAGCAGAGGTACGGTTTAATCTACACTCTAATCTGCAGCTTCCAAAGACAGAGCGATTGAGCTTAAAAAGTCTTGTGACTCACTCAAGTTCAAACTCAGCTTAGCTAATGGCAGTGTAATTGCTTTAGAAGGTTTGAAACAATACAGATCAACTCAACATTCTAAACATAGCTTACACACAAGAAAACAAGACAACAAATTATCCAGCATGATCACAGCATGATAATTTTCACACTCATACAAAACAAATATCAAAGAAATTTATTACACTCTAAACAAATGTATTGTGTGCTACGGTTACTCTAGGTTGAGGGATTTTGGAAACCTTCTGAAAAGCTTCCTCAACCTCATAACAGCTGCTATGAAAGAATGCATTTGCAGACTGAGCATGAACTGGTCAATCAGAACTCAAATGTTACACAACAAGGTGAGCTTTAGAGTAATTTAAACTGTCTCTTGGCATGTATACACACACACACACACACACACACAAAATTGTCTTTCCAAACACAACTGCTTTCAAAGGAGAAATCTGTAGTTTCACCATTGCAAGGAAATTGTAGCCCAGGACTAGGTCTAATCCCTGTCTGGGAAACTGACCCTGAACGTCAAACTACTGTTGCTCAAGTTTCTAAGGAACACTTACATAACATTCGTATTTGAGTTTGCTAAGATTCTAGCAGATACCTTTATAATACTGTGCTTCACATTAATTAAGCTCATCCATTTCAGGGTATCACTGTCAAGATCCCCAACAGGCAATCTGGTCAGAATGACCTGTATCTGCCCATGGATTCAGGTGTTCACTAGGTACCAAAAAGCATTCTTGCGGCAAAGGGGTTTATTTGCCTTTTACATGTCCAAAACACTTCGAGCAGTTCATAGTCAGAGACATACCACACACATGAATCAACCAGGGGCCTCAATCAGAAAGCGGACTTTCTTGCTTAGACAACCAACTTTACGCTTAGTCCTAACCTTGGATTTTCTATCTCACAACAATGGATCACTTTTTACATCACCAACCATAATTGGTGTGTAGTCTGCCACGAAAAGCAGAGAAGACCCACTGCCAAGTTGTTGTATCGGAGAGCTTATCTTGAAATGCAAGCTAAGACATAAAATAAAGTTAATCCAAGTATACTAGGACAATCTTTGCATTGCATGTTAATACATGCTAACTGATATTTTATGGCTTGACATTAATGCTTATCCACTTGTCAGAGGACACGTTTGATCCAGAAACTGATGTTAATTGGCTTTACCAGTGCCATTTTTCAGGAAATTTCTACCGCTAGCAAAATGCTAATTTCTGTTAACCTTTCAATTGGGAATTCCAATAAACTCTTGAACCAAACAGCTGACCAATCAGGAACCCCCTCTGGTAACTTTTTATCCTCATGGTGTTTCCGGGGTCACTCACATGAATATTCTATTCTCTATTAACAGAGGAAGCAAATCAAACTACACATGTATTAAGAATATGAAGAAATTAATAGTGCTAATGGAATGACAGAAATACAAATATGAAATACACAAACACCCATATTTAAACAATGGCCACTTTATTACAAGTGAAACCAAATTCAACCCCCTCTGTCTGTATTCTTAGACACAAAGGAATGAATTTCTGCTAAAAACAAGTTTATCGTAAAAAGAAAAAAAAAAAGCAGTATGAAAAACTGTACAGTGGCAATAGTCTGTTAACTGGAGCACAAGACCATGTGTCATTTCATGACATGCGTCTGCAGCATTCATTCCCTTTGCGCTACGTTTTGTCTGTTCGTCATATTAGTGGCAGTCCATGCCTCAATCGAGCTGCCCTCAGTTTCTCCACTTTAACCTTCGACCTCAGAAGCTCCTCCTCTAACTGTTGCTTTCTTTTTAGTCCCTCCCTCTTCTCCTCCAAATATAGCCCGAGCTTCCTGTGATTGGCCAGGAGAAGCTCATGTTCTTCACGCATCATCTGCAATGACTCTGCTTCCAGAATAGGGTTTCTGAGCGAAACCCCTGCCCTTTGATAGAGACTCCGCCTTGGGGCAGCTGCTGAAGGTGATGGGGGGAGGTGAACAGACGACGGGCAGGGAGAAAGGGAGGCTGCGTAGACGTGAGAGGCGAGTTCTTCTTCCTCTTCCTCCTCTACCTCATTCTCTGTTGGTCCGGTGTGGTCTTGACTGTGTGGGGTTGTTATTGTAACAGGCGAACCATGTGAGACATGCATCTGGAGATCAGGCGGCGGTTTGACGTCTTCTGACTCCACCCTCACCGCCATGGTGACTGGTGTGTAGTCAGTCATGGCAGGAAGAGAGGAACTGCTGCCAGGTTGCTCTATTGGAGAGCTCATCTTGTACTGCAACCTAAGAGACAAAACTAGATTAATAGTCTTGTAGGACAATTCTTGCAGTACATGCTAACACTCGCTACTGATAACACTGATACTTCAGGGCTTCACATTAACACTTGACATGATTAATCCAGCATTTTTAAAATTTTTGTTTTAATGTACGTTCACATTTTTTAGAATGCTCTAGCTTCAACATGGACCGTTAAAGCTTATGAAAGACATTTGCACAACATTTTCTTAATTTGTTTATTGGAGTTTCAGTTACAGTTTCTCTGGGATCTTGCCAAATATGGCGGTATCATTCACAGACTGTAGTTGAGTGCTTATTGTGTACAGTGAATAGCCAACAGCAGCCAAACATTTAATCTGCTTAGATCCAAATTACGTTCCAAGGAACAATGATTTTGCTCTATTCTTATTCTGAACACATTCATAAATGATGACAATAAAATGTTAATTTTCTTAAATATAGTTTACTAGTCTATTGCTAGTAAATTATATTTTACTAGCACGTGAATATTAATATATAACAAATTTAAGAGCTTCTGTCAGAAAACCTGAATGCACTCAGACCGTTAAGATTTGTTTTGCATTTTAAGGACGCAGTTCAATACAAAGATGCTTTAAACGTTATATATTTAGTTACAGAGTTTTCGATACACATACACTCATATATACACTGTATACACATAAAAGACTTTAGGGACCGTATTTGTGTTTGTGTACATTTTGTGTTTGAGTGTATATGCATGTGTGCATGCACGCTAAGCGCGTGTTCTAATATTTGTCAGTTATGGGAATCTGTAATATGGTAGTACAAAAATTCTAGAGAAAAATCTAACGAAACAACGCAGTTTAACGTTTTGGCTTGGATTTTTTGAGAGGTTTTGGGGCGGTTCTCAAACCAGTCAGCCTAGAACCCTGAAACAGACTTACTTTAAAACAACGTCTAAAACAACGCATTTTAAGAGTGAACACTTTAAAAATGGTAAAATACCAGATAGATGTGGGCAATATCTTAAATCATTATTGCAGCACATTTTTTGAGAGAAGAAAGAGGAAGTGCATAATTAAAATGAGTGAGGGAGAGAGGGAGAGCGAGAGAGTGCACGAGAGAGAATAATACTAAATAAGGCTTAGTGTGAAGTGTCAAAAAAATTTTGAAAGTAATAGCATTTAAATCGAGTAGGCTAAAATCTCTCTCTTCCCTTCCCTCTCTCTTTTTAGTCTGGTACCAAAACAGTTGGATGCAATGGTGGACTAAATTTTCCCTCTTGTCCTGCTACCATACACACACACACACATTACAAATTGTTCAGTGCTAACTAACATTTCATAAACATATGCTATAGTCATATGTAAGTGTTTTTATTTACATTTTTCTGTGGACAACTGATTTTCTTCTATGGACAAAACAATGCTGAGTCTCCAATTAAGTGTAATGTCATTCCCAGTATTTAATTTAAAGTATACTGGTAAAACGTGAATACCGGCATCTTATTGTACCTTGGTATGGATTCAGCTTGGATGTGCAGGAATACGACAAAGCTTAAGTGTGTGCAGCGTGGATTTCTAAACAATAAACATTGCTTTTCATGTGTAGATTGTCTCTCATTGTGTCTCATGGTGTACGGTTAAGAAGAAATCCTGTCCTATTTATTAACCTTTTTTATTTTATTTTTTTAAATAGGAGGAGAAGAAGAAAAAGAACGCACAATGATCTCAGAATCATATTGTGCCAGGTAAGTGCTTCAGAAATGATTAGCACTGGACAAAAGTTAAGATTTGGTCAATATTTCAGACAGATATTTGAACGTTTATTTTATAGAAGAATGTTTAGGCAACGACTGCATATTTTGCTTAAAAATATCTACATTTTATTTATGAAATGCATCACTTCATTTGTAACCCAAATGAAATAAAATCATATTTACGTGTATGGTTAATCAAGGGGGATATAGTCCCAATTTCTTAATTTTCTTTAACTGTTTATGTATTGGCACGGGTATTGGCAACAGGCATAGGCACCTGAGAAAATTACAATTAGTAACATTTTATCTGGGCAATAAACAGAAAATAATTAAAATCTCTGCTTATAGTATTGAAAGTTTGTGTATGTGAATAAGGTCATTTAACTATTTCCAAACCTCTACCCATTTGGCTCAATTAGTGCTATGTTATGTTATATCAAGTGTGCTCGTAATGGAATTTAACAAATCTATGAGATGGCTGGGGACGTTGGAGAGAAATCTGGAACCAAATTTTGTTGTTCAAGCTAGCTTACAAGATATTGATTACTTTTTTCAAAATAATAAATTGTTACTTTTTATTGTATTTGTGTTTATTTTCACCTCTTCCAATGATTTACCAGAAAAAAAAAAAATCACTGCCAAGATAAATGCTTTTAAACAATGTGCTTAGACCTCTGCACAGCCCACAACTCACCTATCAGTGCATACCTATTATTTGTTTGTAGTTACATTGCATATTGTGACATTGTTATTGCCTGAATAGAGGATTCCTTGATATAAACTACAGTTCATATTACAACCACTACTTCACACTCAAAATAATGGCCTCTCAAAACCTGCTGACTTTAATTCTGCCCTGCACGTTATAGAGTTTACTTTGTTCCCTTGCAACTAATGAACTAATTAAAAACCTCTTGTTGAGCTGAACTGGGTGCGTAAGAGCACACACACACACACACACACACACACACACACACACACACACACACACACACACACACACACACACTACATATGCAGAGCAGTGGTACTCCAGGATCAGGATGGAGAACCCCCGAATTGCCATCATCTGTAGCTGCTATCATTTACATCTGTAGTCTGCTAAAAAGCATGAGCCACCAGCCTAAGCTGGAGTAACCTCGAAAGTGACAGTGGAAAGTAACACTCTCTGGCAGGCAGCAAAGCAAACCTGGCGTTAGCAGCATTGCGGAAATACAGTTAACGACATCCCAATCTCATCAGTGCTGCAGCTTACTGCTGGCACAGAACGAAAGAAGAGTGTGTGACTTTCTAAACCCAAACAGAGCCGGACCAAGGTAATGGAAACAGATTAGTTCAGAACATAGAATGCAGAAGGAGGTGATAGGACTTTAAATGTACAGTAAGGTTTTGAAGAAGGTTGAGCATCATTATAATGTGATATAATTGCATGGCAATGTGCAGGTATAATTAGTATAATTAAATCACTCCAGGTCAACAATGTTAAATTGTTATACATCTGAAATGAGAATGTGCACTTTACTAAACTTTTCACTGGTCTGCTCAAGACCAAAATAAAGACCAGCACTATTAATTTTAAAACAGGTGAAGAGTGACCTACACAGTCAGTTTTAATTGGCCATGTTTGACCTATAGTGCTTAAAGCGTAATGTGTGTGTGTGTGTGTGTGTGAGACAGAGAGAGTATAGTGTTGGCCTTAGTGAATACATGCATCTCAGCAGAGACTAATTATATGCACAAATAGATAATGAGAGATGCTGATCAACAGAGGACTATAGCCCTTCTAAGAGATCATTACCTGAACACTGCACAGGTCTGGAAATGCATGATGCAAATTTGCATATTGCATTTAATGCATGTTCAACTACCTGTCTACTGTGCATGCAGATGTCTGTGACAGTGTACTCAGTTCTCACCTGTGGAGAGTGTTATGCTCTTTGTCTGCTGCATGAAACAGATGTGGGATCATCTCCATGATGCGCTTGGTTGGCTCTGAGATGCTACCCCTGTATTCCGGCTGGGCGTGGCTCCGCTGAACCACTTCCTGTTTAGCACTCTCCTTAAGTCGCTTGTAGAGGGTCCGAAGCCCCTGAGCCGTCCTGGGCGGCCTCTCTCCCCCCAGGCTGTTGTAGCGCTCAGCTATGCTCTCCCAGCACCGGTTCTTGTCCACGATCACAGCGTGCTTGTTGGTGTGCTCCTCCAAAATGCGGATGTGGGGCTGGACCAGGCGCAGCAGGTCCAGCTTCTCGGACAGAGTGAAGTTTGAGGAGCGCGCCTTCCCAACCATGCTGCTTGTCATGAACAAAGCAGACATCTTGGCTCTAAGCTGGTCTTGGCTGCTCTAGGCTCTGCTTCTTCTCCCTCTGCCTTTTCCTTCTAGCTTTCTCCCTCTTTTTATGTATCTATCTGTCTTTTCTCTCCTGAAAACACTCACACATGTGCAAGCAGCCCCAGTGCACTGCTTGGTTCTGTTACACAACACACACACTCTCCACTCACTCACACACACATACACACACAGGGACGTTAAGAAAAAGAATCAGGCTTAACTAGGCCAGCCTCGATTAGGCCCACGCCTACCGGGGAGGGCTTTGCTGAAATTCCTTTCAGCTTAAGCTGACGCAGGTTCAGTAAAGCTGCTTAAGCCTGGCCTGACCTACATAACAAACCCGACTGCATTAGGCTAGAAAAACACAGCGAGTGTCTCAAACGGCACGGAGAGCATCGATATGCATGGACTGGTTTAATAGGGAAAGACTGAAAACGTGCTTAGACGAAATAAAAGCGTCCGTGCAGAGCCCACTGCGTCTCTGTGAGAAAACGGACCGTGAGACTGAAAACAAGGGCTTCAGAGGCTCAGTGTTCAAAATGTACCGTTTGTTTTTCGCCTTTTACTGTGAATTTTTACTGTTTAAGTCCTCTGTGTTTGACTACTATTAATGTAAAGACACCAGTTGCTGAGTTTCAGCAGCAGACAAAAGGCGCCTCGGGCAGTCCGCGCTGTGAGCTCGAGCTCTGCTCGGGATCTGCCTAGTGGCCGCTGGCGACCGTTGCCAGGGAAAGCCTGTCTGTCATTCGGGAACACGCACGCGGATTGGTCGATTTCGTCAAGGGGGCGTGGCGGATACGGGGGTTTAATTCACAGCCAAACTGAAGTTCAGCACGTCGTTTATTTTGTCTTGTTCGTTGAACTACGTTTTTGAAGTCTCCATTCGCTTATATGATACTGATATGAATCAATTCTCTTAGTAGCATTTCTGCCTGTGACTTTTTTGTTTTAAAACTGAGCTTGGCATGGTTTAAGGCGATGAAACATCAACCAGCCCTGTCTATAAGAGGCGGACGTTGATTTGTTGTGAAAGACCTGACAGAAACACACTTCGTAATCATTAACAAAGGAGGCTTTACGCTGAGAATACATGGGCTAAATAGAATTATTTTTCTCGTGAGCTGTCCATCTTAAACTAAATATATTTCAGTCTACTGAGTTTGAAGCGTTATGATATGGCAAAGTTGCTTTTTCAGCTCTTTACCCCAACAGCCCCAGACCCACACTCATTTCCTCTGACTGTTCCGCCACAGACATCCCACACGATTACATTCATAATGAGACACTTTCGGGCTAAAACATATATATGTCTATCATGCATGTCTATCGCCTGCTCCAATATGTTGTACTAACAAGTTAGTCGACTTACGGGTAACGTCAGTCTTAAAGTTGCTCTTCTTAATGAGTGAAAAATGAGCTCAGCTATATATCTGCTAGAATCTGTTCATTAAAGAATGCCAGGCCAACTTGGTGGCAGAACAGTAAGAATAGAATCAATAAGCAATACTGGCGTATAAGAGGTGTAACGGTACGCATTTTCAATTCTGAGATCAATATTTGATAAGAGTTCTGATATTTTGTGTTAAACTGTCCTCATACAGAGTAGTTCAGTAAAGAAATGTTTTTTTGTAGCATGTCCTTGTGATCTTATAAAGCAGTAGAGCTGAGCTTTAAACAATTTAAAAAAATCCCCAACCTGCCAAAACTGCATGCCAAAACTGAAACATTGAAAGTAAAAAAGGATGGAATTAGACAATTCCATCATTGTGATGTAAACGAAGTCATTCTGAGTTGTCACCATGTATACAACACAAATATAGCCACTGAAACTACACGTCATCTAAGTTTTTAAATCTAATATTAATGACGGTGAAATTCTTTGGGGACCATTCCCTTCTGCTATGAATAGATTAAAATGAAGGAATAAACAAGACATTTTAGGCCAAAACCTTACCACAAAACTATTATAAAACAATGTCACAGGCCTCGGGCAGCATATTCATAACCATAACCACTTTCTGTGAGGGAGTTTTTAAAGGTGGGCATCTCGTTCCTGTCACCATCACTGTGAACAGTTCTGATTCTGTACGTTTCTCTAGAATGGGGCGTTTCACACCAAACCACTCTGAATGACTCTGTCTACCTCTTAATCATTTAAGAACTTTGTGGAACTTTTGAGAAGTTGGTGGACTACCCCTTTAACATCACATCACTAGAGCACAGAACTAACACTAAGCATTAACTCTTTGTCTCAAATTTCACATCTGAATTAACCTGCCAATGAACTGATCATTTGTAGGGTCTTCCACAAAAGGTGGAGGGGTGTAATGGAGAGACAGATGTTAATCTTCAAAACAGTTTTGAACCATGATTTTTTTTTTTCAAACTTCCTATACCATACTGAATTTGTTTAACCCTTATAAAACACTGGCTCATGTGATTAAGGGGTGCAAAGGGCAGCAAATGTCTGGTGCTGCAAAAAACTAAAGGGATTTTCTCATGAAAACACAAAAAACATCCAAAGTCTCTTAAAGCAAAGTGCACTGCAATATAGTCCACAACTCACCCCTATGCACACAAATTCTTCAACTTATTCTCTATACACCAAGCACAGTTGTACATTGCACAACAAGCCATAAAGATGTTTACAAAAGTTTTTACAAAACTACCTTTTGATTATTTTTTAAGGGAAAATAAATACACATACAGAGAATACTGCAGTCTGTGCAGTATTAAAACACACTATGTATTTGCTGAATTTAACACATTGAAAAGAAACCTAAAACGTGGATTGAACAAAAGTTCCAGGACGTTTTATATATATATATATTTTTTTTTTCAATATGTTATGACGAAAAAAATAGAAACTGTGCACTAAAATTAGTACAAAAAGGCAAACTTAAAAATAGCAGTGGTCACCAACCCTCCTCAGGGATATTAACTTCATTGCAGGGTTTAGTTCCAGCTTGCATCTAACAGGTCAGAAGAAGTAGCTCTAAAGAAGTTAATTAGCTGGAGCAGATTCTGCAGGAAGGTGGGTGGGTCAACCTTTCACTCAGAAAGTCAACAAAGCATGTAATTTGTTCAAACTTTTACAAACCACTGTATTTACTGCCTTCTTTATTTCAGAGCAGACCACGGTGCTTTTATTATTTATTCTGCCCAAAACAAATCTCCAGACTCCAGTCTGAATTTCCAGACAAATGCTCCAAAACTCAAGAGTCACGCTCTACATTCTGTAGCGTTCACTGAAGCGCTGAATGTCATCACTTTGTACAAAGCATATTAAAAAAGCCCATTAAGAGGGGCCTTTAGCTCAGCTTCTGCCTACATGGTAGATACATTAAAATCTGCAGTCGCCCGAGTTGTTTAGTACTTATGTTGTTCATTTGTTCAACTGACTGATTTGCTTGAAGTTTTCTGTTCTTCCTGTCATCATGTGTTTTGCTATAAATGTAATTCCACAAGCAAAGTCTGCATCCCATGCAGTATCGCTGGAAGTTTACAAAAAGCCTGCATTATTTCCCACATGACCTACATAAGTGGCAGAACTAGACAGCCCTATGGCCCTGTGGACTGGTAATGTGCAAGTTAAGTACACATGTCTGCAAGTCAAGGGAAGTTAGGAGATGTTGATTTGCCATTTCTTACCATCTCCATACACAAAATGAAAAAAGAAAAAAAAAAGTATATATAAAATGTATATACAGAAACTTGCTGCATCTTACCAACTGGAATGGTAGTTGTTTGTGTTTTAAACTGGTCTGGGCGGTTTGGCGTAGGTTCCGAGTCCACGGGGACGCTCGATGGCTCCAGGGCATTTTCTTTACTTTCTCCCTGGGGAACAGCACTCAGAACCCTTGCTAAAGCTTTACACACCCCTGAGACTTTGGGCACAGCTGGAGCTTCAACAGTACTCTCACACTTCTGGATCTGCAAAAGAAAACATTTTTAATGACTGCTGGAAAATCTGGAAAAAGCATAATGCTGAGGTGAGCCCTAGTGTGTTTACAATCTCCAAGCCCAGGTGTACCTGCAGGTCCTTTGCAGTTTCATTGTTTGCCAGTGGTTTCCCCCATTATTAAACAACCAATCCTGCATCTACTTGGGTCACACAGAATTTTGCTTATTTTAAAACTCACTCACCTCAGATGAAGGCAGGTGCTCCTCTGCTCTCCCAGACTGGTGGTGCTATAGCAAGGCAGTCATTAAAATAATAAAAAATAAATACATTTAAAAAGTAGTACTGTGTAGGTATACAAATATTCTGCAAAATATTTCATGCTAAAACTCTTGGCAACGTTCAACAAATTTAGTGTAAATATTATTATTCATAACTATTTTATAAGTTAAATATTTTAGTTATATTCACATAACTTTATGCTGCTTGGGTAACAACTGGGAATACTCTGCACACAAGTCATATCCTACATGAACTGCCCCAGAGCTATCCTGAAAATGTTTGTCAGTCGTCCCAAAAATGACCATCAAAAATATGTACCTGCTTAGTTTATTTTACATTCTTCTCTTGATATTACTCACATAGTAATACAAAGGTTACTTACTTAGTATGCATGCTTATGCATAGACTCAGACACATAAAGCATAAAATGTCTATAGTCCAATAATTCATTTACGTGAATATGTATGACAGTACATGTATCAAAGGCTCCTATTTAAGTATTTAAGTACCATTTTGTTAACCACATGGCATGATAGCAGCAATTTTCAAAAATCACTTTCATTTTTGCCATAATGAAATCCAGCTTAGACCCCTGGAATCACTGTACACTAGAAGCACTTGACTACAGTCTGTAATAGTATGAGCGTTACAAGCATTATGCTTGTCGTAGACAACTGATTAATAAATGCTACTTAATTAAGCAGTGAACTGCTGGCACAGTCATGATTTTAAGACTGCATTTTATTGACATTTAGCATTAATGCATTCAAGCTAATCATTCTTTAAGCGTCCTAAAACTACGTAAACCATAGATATACATACATATGGTTGAATATCTATGCTTTAAACAACATCCTGTGTGCTCCAGCCCACGACTGAGGTTAGGGAACTGTGGTCGTTCCCCAGCACTAACAGTCCATGACTGAGGTGATCTTGAGCAAGATGCCTAGCCCCTAATTGCTCCCTGGGTGCTGTGGATAGGGCTGCCGACCACTCCGGGCAAGTGTGCTCACTGCCCCCTAGTGTGTGTGTATTCACTAGTGTATGTGGTGTTTCACTTCATGGATGGGTTAAATGCAGAAGTGAAATTTCCCCATTTGTGGGATTTAAAGTGTGACTTACTTTTATTCATCTATGAACAACAGTCCACAAGTTTTTCACACATTCAAGTGTACCTGACCAACTAAGTAATTCTGAGAATTTCAGTTATTGTTTGTATTAAATTATTACCAACTAGACAACTTCCTTATGCATTTTTATGCTAACTAGCATTGTCATGTATTTTAACTGAGTGTCCTGCTGAAGTAAAAGGTCATGTACTTTACTATAAAATGCACTATAAATTGTTAATCTTTGACAGCTATGATGAAAAGCCTCACAACGCTATCACAACATGATAAAGAGCCTCACAATGCTATCATAACAGAGCAGCCCTAAAAGGAAGCCTCTGTCGGACACAGTTTCTCGCATCAACTTCATCAGAGGAGTTTGTTTAGGTTACCTTGCTAAGGCCATTGCCGAGCATCCCAGTCTGCGAGGGTCCAGGAGGCACGAACCTTGGCCTCTTTGCAGCATTTCCCTGCAGCTGACTTGGGGCTGCAGACCGGCGCATTCTGTCATGAAGGAGGACAACAAATACACAGGAGACAGGGCATTATATTAAAACTATTATGTACAATAAACCATAAACAATAAATGATAACCAATGAACATAACTAATAAATAACAAAACACCTCGCAGTATTGGAGAAGTCATATGAAGACCAACATGTTTTGAAAAAGTAAGTAAATCTCAGCCTCAAGGTTCTCTCAGGCAGCAGGAAAACATTTCAGGTAATAATTTGTTGTGAAGTAATGGTTTTTAGGACCTTTCAGAAACACTCTGAAAGACTTTCTTCTCATTTTAAAGATTTAATTATTCCAAAGTCATAGAAATTCGCGTTTTAATAAGCTATACATTCTTTTGAATCTTATGACTACTACTCAGTGTTATTGGGTTATCGTTAATGGTAATATTAATGGTGGTGACAGCTAACTAGTTAGCCAACTAATTAGTATCAATACAACCATCACACTTAGGTACAATATTATTGTTGCTGTATTATTGTTGCTGTATTATTGTTGCCACTGACAAGTCGAAAATCTGAAGAGAGGTGTGCATAATAAGCTAGGTTAGGTTAGGCAGCTGCCGCCTCTGTAACGTTAACTACGTTGAGCCGAACTATTTACTGTCAGACAGGTGCGCTAATGCTAGCTAAAGAAAAGCTCTCTGAGGAGCTGAACACAGAGGCTACAGCTCAAGAACTTCCGCCAGCTTACGGCCACGACGAATATTTACAGGGGTTACTTTTGAGAATGCACGCCTTAACTTGCCTGTCGGTTAGGTCGCTTCGATCAAGCGCTGCTTTCTTCTTCGCAAAACTTATTTTGCTACTCAGATAACTCAAAGAAAACTGTAAGCCCACAAATCCACTAAGTTTCGCGCCGGAATGACGCAGAGCTCTGCTGGTTGGTCGAGCGTTGTAACGTCATGAAAAAGGCGGAGCGAAATTCGGTTTGTGGAGAGCAGATGAACAACGTAAAGTACCCTGCAAACAGCATGACTGAACGCCAGTGCCCCGAGATCTTTGTATGACTCGATATAAACCGCAAATAACGGGGAGAAGTTGATTCTGACGAATTTATTACCCTTGTTTGATGTTTGCTAAGGTCGAGCAGGTAAGTGATCCATCTTGCATACGTAGTAACGTAGTAATATAGCTGGTAAGTGAAGTAATGCATGTTGCACTTCATTTAGTCCATTAATATTACTACTGCAACATACCGATGAAAAATGAGAAAAATGACAAAATCATATAAATAATTTGAGTGTCTGTTATGTCAGTATAAAATGAATCTGTAATTCAACAGGATTGCCTTTCTAACATGCATTGGCTGCAATGAAGTAGAACTGCTTGAAGCTGATGCTTGCAACACAGTTAAATCCACTAGACATGGTCATAAATGCTATTTTCCTCTATGTCACTTGCTGAGCTGACCTGTGCAGGTTTACAGATGCATGCATAAATCAGATGTTGATGTCTGATGCTGTGGTGATGTTGCCATTGAGATTATAATCCAATCACAGACTGGGAAACTCTAATCCTGCCTAATCCCGCCACAGCCACAAGATCATTCAGGAGATTTCAGTGAGAGTGATGGCACGGCCAAATACACAAACACAAAAACAGATATTTCACCATGTCCTTCTCTGACCAGAAGCAAGTTCTGTCCTCTGTGTTAAAGCTCAAATGAATGGATGGCTCCAAAGAGTTACAGGTTCTGTAGCATAAGGGGTGACCATTGGGACACAAAGTAACCTCTTGTGAGGATGACCAGCAGGTAATTAATGGTCACCTGAGTGGACACGTGCAGGATTAAATGTACAGCGTATACGTGCACAACCCCCTCACAAGGAAGGCCTATGGAGGAAAACTTGTGGGTAATGCAGACTGTGGACTGGACAGTAGTTCATGCAGTTCTGTCAGTTTTACAGAGATACAGTGTGTATTTGGTATTAACACACATCCCACATCCCAACATCCCTATAAATAACTTCACTAACAGTTAAAGGCCATAAAACTCTGTTTATTACTATAAAAAGATAGGATAATTACAAAGATGTATTATTATATGAAATGATGATCCAACATCCAGAAGGTGCATTTTAATATACTTTTAGTTATCCACTCTATTTTTAAGCATATAAATTATATCAGATTGCTGCAAAAACTGTGCATTCTGGGATATACAAATGCATGGTTATGCAAAACATGGGGTATGCAAAACACATCCTTTCCAACCAACTATTTTTAAAAATCAAAACTTTTTCTGCTAATTTTAATGCACAGTTACTTTATATGTGATCAATTTAATAAATAAATAAGTAAATAAATAAAATAGCAATTGTGTAATGTGCAAGGGGTGGGACACTACTATGTCAGTGATTTGTAACATCCCTTTTAGCAGATATTGCTGCTTTCAAATGCTGCTAGGTCTTTCTATTCTTGTGTAAGAATTTTCAGTCCATGCAATATGGACCGTTCCTTGCAGAGCAGTTCTAGTTCTGCAGTATTCTTGGGCCGTCTTGCATGCACAGCATTTTCAGTAATGTGAGAGCCGTTCCAAAAGCTTCAGCCTGTGTTTCCCCAGAGTGGTTTGTGGATTTTGAGATTATTGTTTTGTATCATTATCCTGTGGAAGCCAGCTTCTTTTCAGCCACAGTTTCTTGACTGAGTGTACTATTTGAAGTGGAATCCATTCTTCCATCTATGCATGCAATGTGCGTATCCTCCCACATAACCACAAAGCATAATACAACCACTCGCATGCCTGACACTTAGCAAGGTGTTCTTTTCATCAAATGCTGCTCCTTTTGTCTCCAAGTGTACCTTTGGGGACTGTGGCTGAAGCGTTCCATTTTCACTTCATTAGTTAACAACACTTGTTACCAAAATGCCTCTGGCTTTTCTAAATGTTGTTTTGTGTACTTCAGATTTTGAGTTTTGTGATCACGGGTTACAGACGATGTTTCCAGCTTTTCCATGCAGATTGAATTTGTGCAAGAAATGTTTCACAGTTGAATAATGCACTACCACTGCCATGTCAGCTAAACCTTCCTGCAGGTCCTTTGTTTTGTCTTTCTAGCCAGCATATGAGCATTTCTAGTTTTGTCTTCCAAATCTTAACTTCCACAGTTGCCCAAAAGTGCCATTTCTTAATGACATTAAGGGACAGTGGAAACCATGAGCTGGAAGCGTTTTAATCTTTTTTTTATAGCCTCCTCCTGCTTTGTAGGCATCAATTAGCTTCATTTACAGATTCTCAGCCATTAGAACACATATGAGTTGTCCATTAGAAATACAGGGGTGAGGGGGGAAACTGCAAAAATATAGTAATCAAATTTATTACAAAAAAATAAATTTAGTAAAGTATTGTAATTTTATAATACAATATGGGTACTGTATGAGGACACTGCAAATAGTTTTTCAGGGAATTGACTTGTCCCCTGCGTATCGGTGTGTATGCAGCTTTTTTTTCCCTTTGTGCTGTGCAGGTACAGAGTGTGTGTTGTTACCAGGACTACATAAGCTATGCACACTCATGTGATTACAGCAGAGAGAGAGAGAGTGTTTCCCAGATGGTTTTAGCTGTGTGTACCGGGAATGTATATACGTATAAAGTAATATCATGTTGCATATTAAAGGGATTTTCTCATGTTTTCTCTGAAAAGTAGAAAATTATTAAGAGTTTTTATTTTGTTAGTTTATTTACACATTCACACAGCATAGAAAGCTTATTTTTAGCAGCTTTTATGATTTTGTAAAAATATTTTGTGAAATGCATGCTCCTAAAGTAAGATGCAGCAAAAATGAACTCACTTGGCCTCTCACCGAGCTGAGAATTAGACAGCAATATTGCGTTTAGGAATTCTGATATTCTGTTAATGTGCCTATATAGTAAGTATATTCAGGTTAATGCGAAAAAAGACTCACAGATGGATACAATTGATAGACACATTCAGAAAGGGACATTCTGGCAATATATTGATGCATTAAAAGTGTAGATAAATGTAAGCTGACCTCACTCTCCAAGCTCCTCCTCTGGTGAATTTTGACCCGGATAACCTGGTCTTTCTTCGTCTCCATTCAACAGCTGGTGGCCTTGTAGTTCCTACGGCAACCCCACAAGCACACTGTCCTCAGCCACGTCTGAAGAGCAGCAAGAGAGATAGAGTGTTCTTCACTTATGCTGAAAGGTATGGAAGTTTCTTTGACAACTTTAAATTCTTCAAAATTGTTATGTTGTGGTAGCATTGTGTCAGTTATTGTGGTAGCACCTTTTACTCTGTATAGTGAAGTGGCCTAAAGTTTTGAAATACCTCTTAGTGTTTTTGACTAGAATAAATTTTCAGATGTTAAAATTGGTTATAGCCGGTTATAATAATATCCAGTTGTCAAACATAAAATCCAGAGTGTAGCGTTGCCCCTACTTAGCTTACTATTCAAAGGCTTGTGATCATGTGTTATAATAAAATGTTATACATTTTATACAGTTATATTATATATTTTATCTATTGGTTATTTTATATATTATTCATATATTATGTCTATAATAACTTATAGAATGTGTATTTAAATTTTCTAAACAGCACAAACATGTATTGTTTTACTTAATATGGTGCTTTTGTACAATTTACTCTTTAACTCAGAAAACTCAGAAGAGCAGAATGCTAAAATGCTTCTATACATACATACATACATACATACATACATACATATATATATATATATATATATATATATATATATATATATGTGTGTGTGTGTGTGTGTGTGTGTGTGTGTGTGTGTGTGTTATGTTTTATACTCTTGTTTTGTGCAGAAAAATACCATTTTTAAATCTGTAGAGGTGTTAAATTATTTTGTAACTTAGAAAAACAACAGTTACAAACTGTCTAAAAACTTATTTTAGTCACATTTGTTTTCAGGCTGTTTTTTATTACATTTTTTTCATTTGAAATCACAAATCAGAAGTAATCCACCTGAGGTGTGGTAAATCTAATAAAACCATTCTGAGATCAGAGATTTGCACTTTGATACTACTCTGATATAAAACAGTTTGCTTGTCTAAACCCTGTTATATGGATTGTATTGTCTATATGCAGATCTATGTAAATTAATAATTAATGTGTCACATTTGTCCCATATTAACTTTCACATTGGTCTTTCTGGGTCTGACAGGATGGGTTATGATGTAGAGCGCTTTGTGGGCTATGTAAACGAGGGTCTGCTGTGCTGTGTGTGTCGGGATGTGTTGGAGGATCCACTGCAGGCTCCATGCGAGCATGCTTTCTGCAGCACCTGCATTCATGCCTGGCTTGTCCACCACCATAACTGCCCTGAGGACCGGCTGCCATTGGATGTCACAAATCTGCGGCCACTTTATAGGTATTTATACCCATGTGGCAACCTTCAGACAAATTCACCTGTGGCAAGTTAACCCATAGAAGCCGAGAGTTAATACTTTTGTTTTTGCCATGATATTCTAATGTAATTACATCATTCCACATTTAAAGAGACTATATCATGGAAAACATTTTTAAAAAATAAAAGTTTTTTTTAGTACATAAACATTGCTTATACAGTTTATATATGTAAACTAAGCTGTTTATGTAGGCTGTTTTGAATTTGCATTTGAATTTATCAGCATGTTTAATTCTAAAGGACAAAGACATGTTGGAAATGTAAATGTAAAAAGAATTAGGACTGTTTTTGGTGCATAAAACCATGCTTAGGGCTATAAGTGGACCTTTGGGGAAAAACGTAAAGAAAAATGTTGCATATGGACCATTTTATTACTTAGTGAATTATGCAATTTTTCACTTGCACTTGAGTCTAAACTTCCAGCAGTTTTGGTTTCTGTCAGGAAATAAAACATGCCAAAAAATGTGCAGGGTGGCTTTTCTTTTCACCAAAGAAAACTGAGCAACCAACAAGTAAGTTTTCATCAAATGCAAATCATAATAACTATGATTGAAAAATAGTAATATACAAATACAAGATACATCTTGCTTCTAAAGAATAATATTTACCACACCATGAGCATATATTTGCTCCTTACTCATGGTTAGCATATGTTACCATGATTAGCACAGGCAATTTATGTTGTTTCAGCTTTGTACTCCAAAGTTGGAGTTAAGGTGAAACAATGACAGTTAGGTTAAAGGGCACAATGTAAACTTTAATTTGAGGTTATTTACTATAGTGCTTTAACCATATAGTAAAAACAGCACTTGTTATAAATATGTTCAGTTACCTATAAGTAAATTTGACATATATAGACCTATAGAACTATTATAGGAATATAAGGAAACAGAAAATTGACTCAGTTGTTTTTTGGCCAGCTGTATGTTTTCCACCATTAGCTAGAGTCTATTCTTCATTCTATATATGTAAAACATTCATTGGATAGTATGTTTATGTTACAGATACATGCGGAACGACTTGGCGAGACTCCAGGTGAGGTGTGTATATCGCCCACAGGGGTGTGAGGTCATTTGTGCTCTGGAGTCCATCCATCGACATGAACAGGACTGTGACTTTGCTCTGCTGAACTGTAGCAATGCTGGTGCGTACTCACAGCTTATCCACTAAGTAGCACTTTTGCACATACAAGATCAGGCCGAAGATTAAACAGTATATACATTGCAATATTATATAGCATTATGTACTATATTTGTAACAGGTGATAGATCATGGCCCTTATCTATCAAAGTTGCCTAAAAAGGAGTGCAGATTTGACCACCTTTAATTGGGTAGGGACCACTCTGCCTCTGATTCAAACAAGTGCATTTTTTTGAGCAAATGACGAATCAGCTTTAGTGCACAAAATCAAGCACCCTTCTACTTGTACTTAATTTATATATCATTTATATGAAGCATGCCCTCATTCATGCAGATGTTTCAATGGGGAGTCAATAAAAAGTCAGCATTCAGTGGATAAATGATTATAACTACTTTAATATTTTTATTTTTACTTGTTTTATTATAGAAGATATTCATAGTAGTTTTGGTTAGTTAACTGCAAATCAGGTGGGTTTTTTTCAGGTGGTTGAACATTTATGCTCAGATGTACATGCACTCCTACCAGACGTGGTTTGTATTATACCAGTACACCAAAGATAAAATTGCTGAATCAGAAACTTGGGGGAAATTTGCATTTATGCATTTATTTTGCGATCAGATTGACCGTACACAACTTTGATGAATAAGGGTTAACACCAGTCACACACACTCACACAAGTGACGGTAGTAACACTCGCACAAGTGACTGTACACCAAATTGACCGCAAGGTAAAGGGTGGAACCACTAGAGTAAGCTTTCTTTTAATGTTTAATGAATAGACCCCCCCTGGCAGCCAGTGAAGCATAGCTTTTACAGTCAATGAGCTTACAAGGTCAGAAAAATCCACCTGACAGCTTTCTAAGCAACATTATATCCTCAAAAATGTTTTTCTTTTTTCTGGCTTGTAGGTTTTTGTGAATTCCAAAGTGAATGCTTTTAAATCACCACTATTTTGTTGAGATTGAAATAAGCAGCATGACTGGATAATATAAAACAGGCTAAAATATGGCATGTGAGAGAGTCACTAATGTCTGAAATAAAAATATAGAAGTTAGCGATGACAGGTCGGATTTTGCGGGTTTTTCAAACCACATCATATGTCTTTATGTATTAACATCACACATACAGGCTCAAAAAGAAGGTTCAGTTTGACATTTATGTCTCAACATTATGCTGATAAATATATGATCAAGTTATACAACAAGCTATATAACAATTATTAAAATAATTTTGAAAAATCTGTTTAAGTGAGTTTTACACCAAATGTACACCAAGACTAAAATTCTGCTTTTGCACTAATATGACCTCCCACTCACCTCAAAAGCATGTAGCTTCATTTTAACATCCTTTATTTTTTAACACAGTTGATGTCCTTTTACATTATGAGAACATTTCAAGATAAATACGCATATAGAAATGATCCAGAATGACTTGGAATGGAATCTTTCTTACAATTACTTAAATTAAAAGTCAAGGATGTTTTTGTAAGTTACCATTTTGGATGAAATGGTTCAGATATTATTGTACACATTTATGCAGACACAGTTCTAACCAAGTGAATATCTGTCTGTATGTACAGGTGAGGAGTACTTGTGTTACCGCTGTGGTAGGTTTACATGTGTGTGTCTGTGTTGCCTTAATTCTGCGTGCTCACATGTTAAAACGATTGCTCTACTTTTTCTGCATGCACTCACTTTTAAGTTATTAGAAATCAGGGCATAAATCTTGTTTTCTGAATTTTTTAGAATGGCTCCTTCATTAATTGTTGTTCCAGGTTGTCCGGTGCAGGTGTCTCGGCATTCTCTGGAAGCGCACCTGTGTGTGTGTGAGTACCGCAACAGAATGTGTGCGAGTGGCTGTGGGTACACACTAACCAGCACAGAAGAAGCTCAGCACAACTGCATCTCTGAACTGCGAGCAGAACTGGACTTACTGAGGTACAGACTAACCACAGTTACCACAGAGGTGATAATAAATGATTCCATAAAAGGTGATACTGCTGTGATGCTGCAGATGGTTGCCAGAGGATTGCTAGACATACCAAGCAGTTGCAAGTGTTTTGGTTGTTGATTTCTGTGGTATTGTGGGTGGTTGCTAGGTTGTTGCAAAGTGTTTTCTATAGGTGGTTGCTAGAGAGTTGGTATGTGGCTGTTACGGTCTGTAACACAGTTGCTAGGTGGTTGAAATTGTGTTCCAGGTGGCTAGGGTGTTACTGTGGTATTCCAAGTAATTGATATTGTATTGCTGTGCGGTTGCTATAGTATTCCAGGTGGTTGTAAGGTGCTTGCTAAGGTGTTGCAAGCTAATTTATATGGTATCCTATGATGCTAATGTACCTATATGACATAGGAAGGGTGTACAAACTTTTGGCCAAATAATGTACAATGATTTTGAGTGGTTACTATATGGAATCCTATGTCTAATCAAAAGGTTGTATTCAAGCACACCTCTCATTATCAGACTAAACATGACTGAAAAGGAAGTGAAAGATTTATCTACTTTGTTGATAAGACAACCATCTCTCTGTTGAAAAGAACCCAAGATAACGGTTGATTCCATGATTGAATAAGCTACTAGTTTTCATTAATATTCCTTTTGGCATTCAGATTTCTGCTGAGCTCCCGAAGTAACATGGGAAAAAAACTCCTACCTGCAAAATGAATGAGATCTTTTTCTCAAATTAATTATCTCAAGGTATGTAAGGAAAACTTAAGCACATTATCCAGTCTGCCCTGTAGATGGCACCAATAAGCTATTCAGGCAGCATTCTACTCGCTATTTTCTCCCACAGCCAATTGTCCATTTTCAGGTGTGGTGGAAATTGTGTAGCCATGATTGAAACTATTCTAATGGAAACTGACCACTACGTAGCAATTTGTTCTGAACTCTCAAAAATACTTTATTTTAAAGTCTCAAACACATAAATCTTGTTTCAGGGCTCACAGACAAAAATCATTATGTCATACCTGAGTAGGGCTGTAACAAGCAACTAATTTGATAGTTGAATTATCCGTCGATTACTGAAACGAGTAATCAATTATTTGGATTATAAAATCATTATCAAATGACTCATATCATAGCTATTATATCTTAGCTATTGGCTTTTAAATATCACTTGATTTTTTGCAATTCGCTGCTGTTGAAACAAAACCTTGCATCTCCATTTATGTCATTTTTCAGTTTTTGACATAATTTGAAAATACCTGTTGCCTTATACATTGTGTGTACATTTCATGAAGAATGGACAAAGGAAATGGAAAAAGTTTGATTTCATGGACTTACATTAAGAGTAAAGTATGTATTTTCCATGTCCTGTAAAGTAAAACTATTTTGGAAATACGAGGTTTGGTTTCACAGTTTCAATTTACTGGCTAACAATGAAGACAATAAAGATGAATAACATTCAAAAATTCACTGTTGTAATGAACAGTGAATTAGAAATATAGCTAATAAAACTCCAATATCTTTTTCCTGTCAAAATTTTAAACCAAGGATGTACACAGTAGCAGCAAAGAAATTACAATAATAATTCAGTTTTCCTTTACACACACACACACACACACACACACACACACACACACACACACACACACACACACACAGACAGACAGACAGACACACACACACATACACACACCTTCTAAGCCGCTTCTCCTTCTGGGTCACGGGGGGTGCTGGAGCCTCTCCCAGCAGTCATCAGGTACACCCAGGACAGGTCACCAGTCCATCACAGGGCAGACTGACCGACAGTCTCACTCACACCTAGGGGCAATTTACCATGTCCAGTTGGCCTGACTACATGTCTTTAGACTGTGGGGGGAAACCGGAGTACCCGGAGGTACTTTAATCACCAGTTTTCCTTTAATCACCCGGAGGTGACTGAAAATGAATCAGTTTAAATTTAAAACTAATTTTAAGCAGTGCAGTCATTGCTCTGTTCATTCTTTGGTCTGTCTACACTCTGATGCAGATGGGAATGTGGCGAACTTCTACATAAATAGTCAAATTTGAACAATTTTGAAACATTTCATTTCAACGGTAACCCTTTGTCCAACTGTCCTATATGTTCGTGTAGAATTAATTTACCTCCTGAAACTGTTAGCGAGTGGGGGCCAATGTTCACAGAAAGCAGAGAACTGTTTGTAAACAATTGCTTGCCGAATCTGACCACACTGGTGGCCACAATGCTAAGACGACGATCATCATCATCATCGTCCCCTGCAACTTCCTCCAGCTCATTCCTAGGGACCCCAACCCTCTCCCAGGCCAACTTGAAGATGTAATACCTCCAGTGGGTCCTAGGACGACCCCGGGCCCTTATCCCAGTAGGCCGTGCCTGGTACACTCACACTGGGAGGCAACCAGCGGGCATGCGAATCAGATGCCCGAACCACCTCAGCTGGCTCCTCTCAATGTGGAGGAGTAGCAGCTCTACTCCAAACTCCTCCCAGATGGCCGAGCTCCTCACAGTATCAAATAGTGTGTAGCCCGCAACCCTGTGAAGAAAGCTCGTTTTCTTCCGCTTGTATTCGCGATTTCATTCCTTCGGTCATTACCCACAGCTCATGACCATAGGTGAGTTTCAGGATGTAGACCGACCGGTAATCAGAGAGCTTTGCCTTATGGCTCAGCTCCCTCTTCACCACTACAGTCTGGTACAGTGACCACATTACTGCTCCCGCCTGTACCAGCCTTCAGCTGATCTCATGATCCCTCTTCCCATCACTCGTGAGCAAGACCCCGAGATACTTAAACTCCTCCACCTGGGGCAAGTCCTTTCCCCTTACCTGGAGTGGGTGTGCCATCCTTTACCGGGCTAAGACCATGGAGGTGCTTATCCGCATACCAACCACTTCACACTCAGCTGCAAACCACTCCAGTGAGTACTGGAGGCAACCATGTGATTCAGCCAAAAGAACAACATCGTCTGCAAACAGCAGAGACGCCACCCTCAGGCCTCCACACATAATGCCCTCCTGACCTTGGCTACGCCCTGACATCCTGTCCATGAATATCACGAACTGGAGTGGAGACGGGGCACAACCCTGCCGGAGCCCAACGCTAATAATGAAAGGGTCTGACTTAATACTGAGTATACGAACACAGCTCTCACTCTGGGAGTACAGAGATCGAATGGCCCAGAGTAGTAGCCCCGGTACCCCATACTCCCAGAGGACCTCCCACAAATTATCTTGGGGAACCCGGTCGTAAGCCTTCTCCAAATCCACAGAACACATGTAGACTGGGTTGGCAAACTCCCATGCCCCCTCAACAATCCACGAGAGGGTGAAAACCTGGTGCATTGTTCCACGGCTGGGACGGAACCCGCATTGTTTCTCCTCAATCAGAGGTTCAATTATCAGTCGGAGTCTCCTTACCAGCACCTTGGCATAGACTTTCCCAGGGAGGCACTGAGCAGTGTGATACCTCGATAGTTGGCACACACCCTCCAGTCCCCTTTTTTAAAAATGGGGACCAACACCCTGGTCTGCCAGTCCAAGGGTACTGTTCCTGAGGTCCATGCAATATTGCAGAGGTGCGTCAACCACGACAGCCCCACAATATCCAGAGCCTTAAGCATCTCCGGACAAATCTCATCCACCCCTGGTGCCTTGCCACTGAAGAGCTTGCCCACTACCTCAGTGACCTCTACCAGGGAAATGGAGCTTGACACACCAGAGGCCTCCGTCCCTGACTCCTTGATAGGGTTTGGTGCCTCTTCTACTCAGGGGTTGCACAGGGTGAGAGGCGCTGGGCGGGAGTGGGGATACTCACGAGTCCCTGGCTGGCGGCCGTGCAGTTGGAGTTTGTCCCGGTAAACGAGAGGGTCGCCTCAATGTGAATTAAGATCATTAATTCCTTAAGATTAAAGGAAAACTCCTTATGCACCAAACAACAGGTCACAGTATTTGGCCTTCTTGGAGCGAGTGGGCGGGGTTCTGGAAAGGGTCCCGCCTACAGACTCCATAGTCTGACTGGGGGACTTCAATGCTCCTGTTGGCAATTACTGAGAGACCTGGAGAAGCGTCATTGGGAAGAACGGCCTGTCCAATCTAAACCCGAATGGTGAATTGTTATTGGACTTGGGAGGTGTGCTGGGAACGACTGTCAGATGCCCCTGTTCGGAATGATTTCAACTCCCACCTCTGGGAGAGCTTTTATGTCCCGGCGGAGGTTGGGGACAAGGAGTCTGAATGGACGCTGTTCAAAACCTCCATTGAGGAAGCTGTTAGGCATAGCTGTGGCCAAAAGCTTGTGGGTGCCTGTCTGGGCGGTAACCCAAGAACCCCTTGGTGGATACCAGTGGATATTGAGGATATGAAAATGAGGATATTGTTGGTTGGTGGAAGGAGGATATTGTTGGTTGGTGGAAGGAGCACTTTGAAGAACTCCTTAATCCAGGAGACATGCCTCCCTCACAAGGAGTTTGGTTCCAGAGCCGACACTGTGGGTGGAGGTGAGCCCAATTATATCTAGTTGGTACTTCTCAACCACCCGCATAAGCTCCGGCTCCCTCCCCCCAGTGAGGTTACATTCCACATGCCAAGAGCCAGTTTCTGCCGCAAGGGCCTAGGCCAACAAGGGCCCCCCTGCAATCTCCCACTGCCTGTGCAGCACTGCACTGCTCCCCCATGCTGGACCTTGCGGGTGGTGAGCCCACATAGTCCCTCCTTGTTGCCTCTTTGGGCTGAGCCTGACCGGGTTACGTGGGCTGCCCGGCCACCAGGCGCTCTCTGGGGCACACTACCCCCAGGCCTGGCTCCAGGGGTAGGTCCCAGTGACCCTCTCCCGGGCAGGGTATTGTTCTGTGTTTTTTTTGGATTGTGTTCCAGCTCCATTAACGATTCCAGAAAGCATTTTGAAATGGATGTTACAGCTTGGCTCAAGTAGGGCGGCTTTTAGCATTAGCTAACTGGCTAGCACAATTATCGCCACATCCCAAACACTTCTGTACTTCACACACTACACTAATGAGTGCACTTCTAATGGTATATGTGTTGTTTTTACACACTAGTGTGCTAGTTTGCAATTTTGGATGTGACGTATCATACCATGAATCTTCTTCACCCAGTGAACCAAAAAGTTTTCCTCTTCAGATGCACCAACATGGAAGATATGTTCCCATAGCCAGCTAAGGTCGGCTTTACCAATAGCGTAACTACGACCTTTTTTTCTGAGTTTAGCTTCCACATTTTTGAGGATTTTGTTCTTGAGGCTGCCATCACACTGTTGTTATCTCTCCAGTAAGCGGCAATAATGTCAAAACATTCCTGGCGAGCAAGAGAAAGATGGGTAATGACGTCGCCAACTAATCAACTTCTAAATTAGTTGTCAACTAATTTGGGCATCAGTTTTAGTTGAATAATCGTTGCACCCCTATATTAGAGCACCATTTGAAACGTTATAAAACAAAACAGACTTGCTGAAGAAGGCTTACACAAATACAGTGGGTTGCAAAAGTATTCAGCCCCCTTGAACTTTTCAACCTTTTGCCACATTTCAGGCTTCAAACATAAAGATATGAAATTGACATTTTTTGTGAAGAGTCAACAACAAGTGGGACACAATCGTGAAGTGGAACGAAATTTGTTGGATATTTTAAACTTTTTTTAGAAATAAAAAACTGAAAAGTGGGGCGTGCAATATTATTATTTAATACTTTGTAGCGCCACCTTTTGCTGTGATTACAGCTGCAAGTGGCTTGGGGTACGTCTCTGTCAGTCTTGCACATCGAGAGACTGAAATTTTTGCCCATTCTTCCTTGCAAAACAGCTCGAGCTCAGTGAAGTTGGATGGAGAGCGTTTGTGAACAGCAGTTTTCAGCTCTTTCCACAGATTCTCGATTGGATTCAGGTCTGGACTTTGACTTGGCCATTCTAACACCTGGATACGTTTATTTGTGAACCATTCCATTGTAGATGTTGCTTTATGTTTTGGATCATTGTCTTGTTGGAAGATAAATCTCCGTCCCAGTCTCAGGTCTTTTGCAGACTCCAACAGGTTTTGTTCCAGAATGGTCCTGTATTTGGCTCCATCCATCTTCCCATCAATATTAACCATCTTCTCTGTCCCTGCTGAAGAAAAGCAGGCCCAAACCATGATGCTGCCACCACCATGTTTGACAGTGGGGATGGTGTGTTCAGGGTGATGAGCTGTATTGCTTTTACGCCAAACATAAGTTCGATTTTGGTTTCATCTGACCAGAGCACCTTCTTCCACATGTTTGGTGTGTCTCCCAGGTGGCTTGTGGCAAACATTAAATGAGACTTTTTATGGATATCTTTGAGAAATGGCTTTTTCTTGCCACTCTTCCATAAAGCCCAGATTTGTGCAGTGTACCACTGATCGTTGTCCTATGGACAAAGTCTCCCACCTCAGCTGTAGATCTCTGCAGTTCATCCAGAGTGATCATGGGCCTCTTGGCTGCATCTATGATCAGTCTTCTCCTTGTTTGAGCTGAAAGTTTAGAGGGACGGCCGGGTCTTGGTAGATTTGCAGTGGTCTGATGCTCCTTCCATTTCAATATGATCGCTTGCACAGTGCTCCTTGAGATGTTTAAAGCTTGGGAAATCTTTTTCTATCCAAATCCGGCTTTAAACCTCTCCACAACAGTATCTCGGACCTGCCTGGTGTGTTCCTTGGGCTTCATGATGCTCTCTGCGCTTTAAACAGAACTCTGAGACTATCACAGAGCAGGTGCATTTATACGGAGACTTGATTACACACAGGTGGATTCTATTTATCATCATCAGTCATTTAGGTCAACATTGGATCATTCAGAGATCCTCACTGAACTTCTGGAGTGAGTTTGCTGCACTGAAAGTAAAGGGGCCGAATAATATTGCACGCCCCACTTTTCAGTTTTTTATTTCTAAAAAAAGTTTAAAATATCCAATAAATTTCGTTCCACTTCACAATTGTGTCCCACTTGTTGTTGATTCTTCACAAAAAATTACAATTTCATATCTTTATGTTTGAAGCCTGAAATGTGGCAAAAGGTTTAAAAGTTCAAGGGGGCTGAATACTTTTGCAACCCACTGTATATTAGAGGTACTGGTTTTTATTCATGAGCAGCTACAGATTACTGGACAATGTTTATAGGTGGATGTGAAAGAGAAGGTGAAAATGTGAAGAGAATCATTTACGTGTCAAAAAAGACATCCAGGAAATTAAGTAATTTGAGGGAAAAAACTTGAAGGAGGATTTTTTCATCCATTACAGGCAAACCCATGTCATTTTATTTCCATCTCCTTTCAGGCTCTTTGTACATTTCAGACACCATTGCCTGTGGTTTCTCAGTATCACCTGCATCCTCAATAAGGTTAAACAGAGACTGTAATTTTTAAGAAAAAAATGTGGCATGTCTACAAAAGTTCTGTTTTTTACTGAGCAACTATTTAGAGCATTCACACTGGAGACATACTGGAGACACTCTAGTGGTAACCTGACTGAACAGGATCTCAAACAGTTGAAAAGAACTGTGAAAATAACAAAAAATCACTTGTTTGTGTGTTTGTTTTGTAGGGCAGAGTTAGATTGTAAGGTTGAAGAGGTGAGACATGAGATGGAGTCATGGCTGGATTCTCAAAGGAGGTACATGGTGCAGAAAGAGAGTCTACTGAAGAATGAGGTGGATGAACTTAAGGTATTGCAGCTTCAAGCAGTTCCCTTCCTGCAGAAGTTCCGCACTACGTTTTAAATCTTTGCTCTCACTTGTGCATTCATTTAATAATGAATGAAGAGCTTGAGTTTATGGCACAAATTAAGTTGCAAATTGGTTGTGTTATTCTTAGGTTACAGAAGTGTGTTATAAAACATTTGGCCTGCTGTCAGGCCCAGGCCTTTTAAGGGGTTAACCGATGAATTCTACTCTGGAAACCAGCCTGTCTCAACATTCAAAACCATATCATGTGTTATTACCATTTTTTATGAGCAAAGTATATTGCCTGTCTCAGTAACATATATGCGGATCTGTTTTCAGGGCCAGCTGTCCCGTGTGATGTCAGATGTCCGTGTGTTATTGGGCGTAGAACGAGCTCGCAGGCAAGAACTGGAGAGAGCAGAGCTTGAGAAAGCAGAGTTGCTGGAGCTTCTGAAAAAGGAGGGTCTTAGGCCAGCCACTCCCACTCAGACAGCAACACCCCCGGCTGAGGGGCCTCGTAAGTCAAGTCCACGCAGCCTAGCTTTGGACTGCATCAAGAGGAAGAGCAGGGAGGTCACGGTCATCTGAAGCTGAGCTTTACACAACACAGAACCCACACACGACTGAATAACCAGCAAGAGAAGCTAATGTAATCTGAGGGATAACCTGCTCTTCCCCACAAATCCTATTCGTGCAGACCGATACTCCTGACAAGTTACGTCGAACGCTATTGATCCTGCTAATCTTCAGTGAGAGACTCACAAAGAGCTTCAGAGTATTAAACAGCAGTTTAACACAGCAGCTTGAGAAGAAATGGACTGACTTTAGATATTGCAGACAGAAGTACATTTTAAAAGATTTGAAACGTGTGGTTGAAATTGTGTACGAGACATTTTTATATATTTCCTTGAATTTTACAGAACAGAATAAATGATACTCTCGTATTTTACAAAGGATCAATGTGAATGCCTTTGGCCTTTCTGTGAAAATAATATAGCATTTTATTCTTCAGTGAGACTGTAAAGCTTATGCTACATAAAGCACAAATATCCTACACTTTTTTTGCATCTATTCTTTTTCCTGGTGTCCATTTATTATAAAGCGGCATGGTTATAGGTACCAGAACTAATAGTAATTCAATGTGTCATGATCATTTTCCAAACTCGCTTTATCCCTTAGGCACTTTTGTTACTGTACCTTTAAAACAAAAAACGTTAGGACAATTGGATTTCCATGACATGGGCATTTATATTGTAAACTATGAGATGTGATGTTCAGATTTTCTCTTTACCACATTGCAAACCCAGGTGTAAAGACATCTAGGGTGCAGCATAGCGATCAGATTACGATCCATTTACTAAAAATAAATTTTGAGGTTGCTGGTTCCTGACCGTGTTCAACATAAATGTAAATGGAAGGAGTTTTCTAAGTCCACATAGTGCATGAGGGGAAATGCCTCCAGAGTGCTGACTAGCAGGTGAGAGCATATGGAAACGCAAGATGGAGGATGTGTGCAGCTAGAGAGATCCCGAAACCAAGAACAGTCTTGCATTCTGGGCCGATTAAACCAAGCCGAGCTTGTTGATTTGTATAATGAACAATGTATAATGGAAATGCCGTATGCATTAATGTGCTTTTAATGCAGGAAATTAAACACATTTTTATTGACAAGTGTATATCAGCGTATATCCTGATACAATCCAGGCATGAAACATGTTAAAGCAAGGTGGAATCAATCAATTTAGAATAATCAAGAAGAACAAACAACGCACGGAAGATATTCACAAGATTTTAATCCGTTTCCAACACAAAAATGAGCAATAAACACAATGATGCACCATTTCCATGGATACTGCAAATCCTCATCCTGATTGGTCCTTTAGAGCCACAAGGCTAAATGTTCTTGGCCAGTTTACAGTTGTACAGTTGTTAGCGGGTAAATGAGCGGACATGCCGACCACGACCGCCTCCACTCCCGCTGCTGCTAAATTTCCCTTGGCCACGCCCACTATCACTCACTCCACCTCCTCCTACACTAAGTCC
The DNA here is from genome assembly GCF_015220715.1 of Pygocentrus nattereri. NCBI lineage: Eukaryota > Metazoa > Chordata > Actinopteri > Characiformes > Serrasalmidae > Pygocentrus > Pygocentrus nattereri. The sequence continues at coordinate 13,594,512 of NC_051234.1, read as the reverse complement.
ACCTCCACTTAGCCAGGACAAACCAGTGCCTCTTCCTCTTGGGGCACGGTCCCGTGGAGCCAACCGGTATGCACCTGAGAGAATAATAAATGATCAGAAATGCAGTAAGAACATTCAAGATACAAGCTTTAAACTTATCTACAACATATAGTATATACACTAAAAAGGTATTTAATTTCAGAATACATTCTTGTGGAAAGACTGCAAGGGGGAAAAATGTATTAATTAACAAACAAATAAATAAACAAATAAATAAATAAATCTAACTGCATCTTCAAGCCCTCTACGATAAACTGACATCTAAGCATGTTTATGTCCAGGCTATCAGGCTATCCAGCAGATGGCACACTTACTCCAGTGACCAAACTGCTTTAAAAGATGCATAAAAGCATAAATGAGAAAAGCCCTTTATATCTATATTCTCGAATTTGTGAATGAGAATGGCATACCTGTCGGTGGTTGCCTTGATGGCAATGGTCGAGTGAAGTTGCTTTGTCCTCCCCGAGGTTCACTGTAAGTTCCTCTGTGAGTAACAGCTGTAACTGGAGCATTCCAAGTGGACCCACGGCCACCTTCACGACGTGGGTAATTACCTAACATGGGGTGTAAAAAAGTGTCATTTAATTAAAAAGCTTTCATATTGCAGTAAAAATCAAATGTAATGTATGGATTTTAAGTATAAATAACTGTGCATACCTGCAAGTAGAGCACTCTTGGGGGCAGGTGGAGTGAAGAAACGAGTGTGGCTCTGAAAGCCCCTCCCTCTAGTTCCTCCAGTAAACAAGCCTCTAGTGGGTGGCTTTGCTCCTCCTCCTTTGGGAGGTCGTTTAGGGAGTGCCAGGCCAGTAGGCAGGCTGACCTCCTTGAACTCTGCAGCCAGGAAGTCATCTACGTGCATGGAGGGCGGTCGACTGGTGTTCTGTTTGCGCTGTCGGAAGATGTCGTGCGGCCGGCTGAGCTGCCCAAAGGCACCGCGGCCCCGACCACGAGGGGCGGCCATTATGTGAGCGCGCTTGGCTGGCTCCACATACTCTGACTTACCACTGCAGAGTGATAAATACAGAAAAAAAAAATATCTTCAATTATGTGGGTTAAACCTTTTGATCAAAATCAAAACGTACAGTTTTTCCAATGAAACCACAAGAATGCCTAAACCATCATACAGTTGCCTAACAGGGACAAATATGTCACCAAATTTTTTAGACCATGTTGTCAGCATGAGGCAAATGTGAGATGATTTAAGCATGCGGTTTGCACAAAGGCAACTGGGGGACATCACAATGCTGTATGACTGAAGCTCAAAACTTTTAATGCCCCAAAGCAAGGAAAAATAAATGAAACCTGGAAAAACTCAGATTAGTGTATGACACCAAATCAAGACAGGTGCTCACACCATCACTAATAATAAAGAATTTTGCTTCCAGTCAACATAGACACAACAATTGGTAAATCTATAACACTGACCATACAGTTCACCATTTTATGAAGGTAAATACATCATTAATGCTTAAGTTATCACTTCTTTCACTAACATCAGTTACCTAGCACGTTACAAATGATCCTCGCTTTCATGAAGGTGTCCATGTTTTTTCCCCACTTCATAGCTTGAATATGCAGAGCTCAAAAACGATTTAATTCTGAGCTCTCTTCCAACTTTCAAGACAAGTCGAACGCAGCTACATTAGCCTTGTACCTCAAGTGTAAAACTTGGGCACCAAACACGTTTCATGTGTCCATTCATAGATGGATGCACTGATCAGGTGTACATGAGCTTTCTTCATATCCATGCTTGTTTGTAGTTTTGTATGTGTACCTGGAGGTGATGAAGGTCTCATGTTTATGCTTGCCCAGTCTGAAGCCCTTGGCTGGTTTGCTGTGGCCTGGGGAGGCAGGCTCACTGAGGAACGAGCGTTCTAACTCTGCCTTCAGGTCCAGATCAGGACAACACTGCTGTGCCAGTGCCACCAAATCTACTTTCACCTATAACGCATGGAAACAAACCAACACAATATAATCTTTCAGTACAAATATAGAGGACAATACCTCTCTAACGGTCAAAATGACTGAACCAGTTTTTGAATCCAGTGGCCACAGGTCTGTCTCTTGTTCTCATGCAAACACACAAGCAGGCACTCACCATATCCTGGTCTGTCTCCATGTCATCTGACTGGAATGGGGAAAACCAAAGAGCCCTTAGTTGCTCATCCAACATATCAGACAGGACATACACTGTCCTATGGCAAGAAAGAAAGGAAACAAACACACACCATAGGTCACACACAAACAACCAACATGAAACATATCTTTAAACTGCTTTTAAAAAAGCAATGACTAAGTCAGTTTAACCAAAAAGGTGACATTACCTGTTATTAAACTGTGTCTGTAGCGGCTCTGGAGAAGGTAGGGCGGGCTCGGATTCAGGTTCCATGTGGCTTGGAGCATCGCCAGAACCCTCCAGGATCTGCCGGAGTCCCACCACATTCTCCACTAGAGCCTCTAATGAATCATCATCTTTAAAGAGCTCCTACAAAAGGTTGGGCAGACAAAATAGAAAACATAATATCCTCAGTCAGCCAGAGTACCCAGGCCTAGTGTAGTACTTATGTATTTTGGTTTGATGTTTGACATAACGTCCACTGGCTAGATGAATCATTGGCACATAAATTAAATTGCTACCCACCAAAGGTACATGTCTGGACTGGACTGGACTGTATTGACTGTGAAGCTTAAAGTGCAGATGTATGCAGTCTTTACCGTGATGTGCTTCTCCAGCTCTGGCAGTGGATGCTCCGCTGAGTCATCTTTCCACTGCAGCAGCTGTTTCATATCATTCACACTCAGTGCCAGAGAGCGAGAGTCCATATCTTCATCCTGTTACAGGAAAAGCGGCTCAAGTAAACAGTTTACTTCCTCTCCTTCTCACATACTCACTGGGGTGGCAAAATGCAATGACGCATCACAATATATGGTTTTGAAGGCGGTGATTCAACTGTATGAACTTTGAAATGTTAGTTGAGCTAGAAGCAATAAGTCTTGTTATTAATTGACTTGGCAATGCTTATGCTTCACTTTTCCTTAACTTCATCAGAATTATGGTGTACCTTTAAACTGTGTAAAATTATGTATAAGAAAGTAACTTTTTGAAACTGCAAGCCTCTTTAGGTAGACAGGGTTGGTATTATGTTTGAAAGGTCAAAAAAGAGAAATAATACTTCTATTTTTTAAAATATGACATTGTGTATAAAGTAAAATATATGTTAATGTTACCATATGTTCATTTTGACTAATCAATAATCAATTTTTCCTTTTTATCATAATGGACTGATTAATCGATTGCGGAAATTATCATTACTTGCAGCCCTAAACTTTAGAATGCACAAATAAAAAAGCCTGTTGTGTTGTTTTTGTTCTCTACACTCCAGTACTAAAAAGTTCCTCCAGTCACATCTGTGTATTCACTGTATTATTAAATATAATTCTGAATTTAGACAAAATAAAACCCATCAGATCATGGTTAAATCTGCAGTTTCATAATGCATCAAATTGTTTCTTAAAGAATCACAAATCAAATATAATTGCTGTATGGTCAGAAATAAATACAACGTTACTGACGTGGATTCTTTTTCATGTTTTCTCTCACACATACCGCACTGCTCAAAAGCTATGAAAATTGTTTAAAACACAAAGTAAAAGCACAAATTCCTTATTTACAGGAAAGTTTTAATATTTTGGTGAATTGGTTCCTGACTTCTCCGTGTACTCAAGCCATTGCATGTATCTGTTAACTTCAACTACCATGCCTGATTCAATTATAATAAATGACTGATTAGCTGAACTACGTACTGAATGGTAACTGTACTCACTGGGCTTCGAGAACAGGTATGGAAATGCTTAAACTAACATACTGACATTTTTTTTTTCTTTGTTTAAATGTATTGTTTTTTGGCAAACAAATAAATACTTAATGCCCAGACAAATATTTACACATTATTTTTGCATATGACAAGACTTTTTGTACAGCACCGTACATACAGCTGGGCAATATGACAACATGCATCATTATTGTGCTAAATGACATGACTGTCAATGTGGTTTTCTGAGAATATCATAGACAACACCAGTCCTTAAGAAACACTTCCTAACTGCATGTCTGATTTAAAAGAGAGCATAATTAGTATCGTTTCATTGGACTTAGTGATGTTGAATACAAATAACTGGGTTCATAGATGTTATTTTGAAAAATGTGGCACTACTTTGTCTATTCTCATTTATTATATGTCATATGAATATAAATATACTGTGGCGTATTGTGTACTGGAAAAAAAAAACATTTTGAAGCATTGTGATATGACGTGCCCATATCGCCCAGCTCTAAATGTACATAGCTTAGGATTAATGCTAATACATACTCTATAATTTTTTTTTTCGTTCTTGGTTCACAAGCAACTTTATTTACTTACCATAGACTCATTGTTGAGGATCTGACGTAGGAAGTCCAACAAAGCAGACAGCAGCTCAGCTGATTCTTTATTAAATGATGTGGTTTCCCTCCTGAGCAGTGATGACACAGCTGAAGGGTGCTTCTTCAGGGAGCTGCAAAACACACCATATTCACTTACACACACATCTTAAAATACATCCACAGTAAGTATAGTGAACATTTTCCCTACTCCAAACTTACTATAAACAGACAAACCTTGCTTACCTCTTCAGGTGATAGAGGCCATAGTCATGCTCTGTCAGGAACATCATTGTTCTAAGGCAGGTGAGCTGGAGTGTGTAGCTGCTGTGACTGTGCCCAAGTACTTCCAACATTCTGTCACATATACCTGGCATCATGTCCCTTGAAGGCAAGGCATTGGCCAGCTGTTCTGCCTCAGACACACACACTTCCCCTGAGCCACTCACTATCAATGAAATATCCTGATCACATAACGACTGAATAATAGAAGCTGTCAATTCAGCATTCTGCTGCACTGATAAGCTGGCATCTGCTGGTGGGAGGAGCATAGACAGTAGAGAGGGGAGCATGTCCATCAGCTTGTCTTCAGCCCTCCCCTCGCCACGTACTTCGCTGCGTATGGTTCCGCCCAGAAGAGCCAACACGGCCACCTTACAAGAGCGCTGAGACACCAATGAGTCCAGCAGGGCAAGTAGCCTTGTCAACTGCGAGGTCACTCCTTCCCTACAGACAAAATGATGCAAACAATCAGAGTAACTGCTAAGCACACAGATAAATATAACAGAATGCTCAGCCTTTTATTTTTAGCCTGTGTGTGTGACATTTATACTCAGAGATACATGACATGGTTGGCAAAAACTGTGAAAAAAAAAAAAAAAAATAATTCACATTTTTAAAAATTAAATATGTTTTAGCAGCTAATTAATAATTTCTTCATCAGGCTTTTTATTTTCACTGTTTTTGCAACAATTTTGTCACACATCAGCTTTACAGAAAATCAAGTACAAGCTCTCAGTGAGCAAAGCAAAAACTAGAGAGCAAGAGGAAGAAATCTTGAGAAGAACCAAGACTGAAAAAAGGAAGCTGTCCTCCTCTAGTCAATAGCAGATAGCAAAACAACAACACAAGCTATATGTATAAAGAACTGACAGCCAATCTATAATAGTGAACATAGAAGAAAGAAAATAAATAAGCCTGTCATTGTATTCAGATTAAATAATGATGAATAAAGATTAGCTTCTCAGAGTCTAAGATCCAAGTTATTCCCAGTAAAGTATAAACTTTTGGTCTCTTTTTGGTCACCTGTAGAAATTGAGGACATGCTCAACAGAACATCACATCCTTATGCGTATCCTTATCCTTATCCGTATTTTTGCCACAGTTGTTTAAAGTTCAGTTGTCTTTAAGTAAATCATGCTTTGATGCACAAAAGCTGCTTTTTAAGTAATCAACATGGTCAAAATCATTCACTGATAAATCATTCACATCTGGTGCAAGTCTGAAACATATATCTTACTGTTGCATTTCCTCATGTAGTTGCTCCAGCAAGGTCCTCATGACGAGTGTGGCAGTAGGTGCTGCCAGGTCACAGAGCTGTACACACACACGTCGAAGCATGGAAAGGAGAGGTGGGCAGCTGCTCACGCATACACACCGTAGCACATCCTGTAAAACGCGTGCCTGAGCATGCAGGTGCATACTCCACAGCTTGCGTGTGTTCATTGCAACTCCAACATCTTGGACTGACAGTGCCTGGCAGAAAGAGAGCAAGAAAAGCAAGAGGTCCTTAAGCAACAAACCTTACTTAATGCAATGATACCTTTACAATAATTCAGGGGGTAAGACCTAAACGAAGAATTATAGCGAAGCAACCTAGAGTTCCTACATGCTACATATGCCGTTCTAGAGAAACTTGCAGAGTCAGAATTGCTCACAACAGTATGGATAGGAACCAGGCATCTTTAAATGTCTCTATAATTAACTATTTCACATCAAAACACTTCGTATGACTTAATTTAGTCTCCAGGATTGAATTAGACAGAATGTTTTAGAAATGAGTAGAATTCCTTTTAAGAAGGGTGTCCCATGAGGCACAAGTGTCCGAGGAGTCCAGGAAAGAATACCTGGACCTGCTGAATAAAAAGTAGCCATGTGCAATATGTAAAATGTAAAATATGTCCAATATGTGACATGTGGAACAAAATTGTAATAATTTTTAAAATGCTGCACTGCCAGAGCATATCATGCTACACATTGTGCATCATGAAATTGTCTTACTGTACTGTACTACTGTAGTACTGTAATATGTCATGCCACATTACTTTTATAATAATCTCATGTGTGTGTCTTACCTGTGTGGTTTGCATGGGCAGTGGTAGTGGCAACAACTCAGACAAGAGACTGAGACTGCTGTATATGTTCTCTGGCGCAGCCAGGACAGAGTTCAACACCTCCTTCAGCATGAGAGACCAGCTGTTTCCTGCCACCGTCTCCTCTGAGCCCGTCTCCTGCTCACTCACTGCATGTGTGAAAGTTAGCAACACCTCAACAATGTCACCCTGGATACGCAGCTCCTCTGTGTCCAGGCGACCAGTTGCTGGGGTGGAGCAGATGATCATGTGTAGGGTCACGCAGACAGCGGGAACGCGAACGTCACGAAACTCGCAAGCCCCACCGCACAGCAGCTCGGTAAGCATAGCTCTGATGAGTCTCAATGCACAGGAAGCCACAAACAACATTGTCACCCTCTGTGCTGTGGTGCCCATGGGTCCATGCAGTCGCCACAGGAGCAGAAGCACTGATGTCAGCTTCTGGAGGACTTTTATAAACGTGTCCATTCCCTCAGCACTGAATAGCGCTATCACTGCCTGGTTCCACTTCAGGTCCTTCTGCTGGCCTAAATAACCAAAACACAAATATAAACAAGGCCTTAATGAATGTTTAGAGTTTTCAATTGTAAGGAAGATCAGTGCATTTATGTTTGTGTACCTGTTACAGTAGATGGCGGACAAGCAATGTGACAAAGCACTCGTAGAGCTGTAACAAGGCCCACCCCTTCAGGCGTCATTAAATTTTCCAGGTTCTAACACAAGGGATATCATCTTAGTTATGCATGGTAAATGTTAAACTGTGTAGTTAACATATTATTATAAGGCTAATTATATGCAATGCAGCAGTTTATGTAAGAATACAGTTAGTACCCAGGAATAAACATGGACTCAAACACTCAAGTTAAAGACAATGCAATGCTATGCTGCAAATCAACGCAAATCCATTTGCTATTTTTCTGTGAATCATTGATGCCTAAATGTACTTTGCTTCTCATTCACCTGAACGCAGGTGTTCAACTGACCTGTTTGATAAAATCAATAAGGGTTGGGATGCCACTTATATCAAAGCGCAGCTTTTCAAGTGGCTCCAACCACTTACTCAGCTCTGAAACAAAAACACACAGCATACTACATGAAGTAAGATAAATATACACTACAAGGGTGGCAGAATAATTACAAAGTTAAAGATCTTGCTAAAGTTTAGTGTAGGATAACTAGGGAACCTAAACTAAGTAGGGCCAGATTATACAGATTAAAAATCAGAGATGAACTCACCCTGAAGTTTTGCATTGTTTTCATCAGCTTTGCAAATACTGAGCAACGGGGCAACATAATGTTCCATCATCTTCAGCTCAGTGGAGGTCTGAACCACCAGCAGCACAAGCATGCAGGCATAGTTGTAAGTTACAGACTTTCTAGCTTTTCCTTCCCTAAAAAGAAAGTATATTGTAAGACAATGACATTGTCATATCATCAAATGGGTAATTCAAGTAGGTTGAATGTGGGGTTAATAAGGGATATGCATGTGGTCCTTACGCAAGCTCATGTTAACTTAACATCACGAAGGCTATAACAAACATTCTAAGGATTATGCTGAAAGTGCTTGGGACAGTCTATATATAGGATGAACCCACACAAATGTTGTTCTGCGTGTATTCATTGTGTAGTAAGTGTGCTCACCCTTGTCCCTCTTTGGCATGGTGCTCCAGCAGGTTGACCAGACAGCTAAGGTTAGTGTCTAGGCTGAGTGTGTGTGTGACTGCACTCCGGCCTGTGCTACTAAAACTAATCAGATAGAGGTTGTGAAGTGTTGATAGGACATCTGGGTTGTCGCCTTCCTCAAGCTCTGGCACATTAAGCTCTGCAACAGCTTGAAGGGCATGTAGCGCCTGCATTAACCACACCCAAAATCCATCGTCCAAAGAGCCCTCTGCTCCTGGAGAGGTTTCCTCGCCCTCGCTCTCCATCATAGGAGTCAGAGGAGCCAGATGGGCCAGGTGAGATACAGGAGCCAGATGTGTAAGTGGTGTGAGAATGCGCAGGAGGAGGTTGGTGGGCTCATGCTGGCTGAGGAGGAAAAGGAGACCCTGCTGAGTCTGTGACAGGAAGCGCAGCAGCTCTCGAACTGCCTGTAGGACGCCAACATGGGCACAAGTAGCTGGAGAGGTCAAGACAACTGCTAAAGATTCCAAAAAGTGAGCAGCATGCATATACCTGTAACACAAAATAGTTTTATTACAGACATAAAGCTTTTCATAAAATGGAGACAAAATACACAAATGTTCAACTTAATTCTCCAATTTATAATTATAAACACTTTTTACCCAAAAAAGTTGCCAAATAACATAATGGTTAAAAACAGCCAATAATCATGCTATACTAATGAAGAATTCAACTGGTGTACAGTCATGTGTGCATATCAATGATTTAAGAATGGCTGAGCCATGCATAAAGCCTATCAGATTTTAGAATCAAAATTCTCTAACACATTTGGTAGGTCTGGCTAATCAGCAATTAAAACAATGAAGGAAGCACCTATATAGCGTCGGATAGGGATCATCTCGCTCTGGGGGTCCAGTGATACGAGCTGTGGTTGGGAAAGCCTTGCTAGGTGGCTGCACCATGCAGTGTGGCGCTGTCTCCAGCAGGTGGTGCAACTCTTCCAGCAGACCCTGCAGCCTCTCCAGGTCAGCCTCTGACAGAGAAGCGGACTCCAGCAGAGTATCCATATCCATGGGGCTCTCTGGCTCTGCCTCAAGGTTTTCCCGCTCTCCCTCTTCCCCCTCTCTGTCAGTGCTTTCTCTTTCTCTCTCCCTCTCTCCTCCTTCTCTTTCTCTCTCTCCAGCCTCACCTTCTCCATGCTGGCGCTCAGCCCATGTGCCTGCTGTTTTCTGAAGGTCAGTCAGCACTTCATAAAAATGCCCCTTCTGCAAGATGGCTGCACCCGCTGTGGCCACTCGGACTGTCTGGTCCAGCAGGAACAGCTCGAGCAGACGCTGATACCCGCTGGTCCCTCTGTTGTCATGGTGATCCTCTCTGAGAAGTGCCTCCATGCCTTGTGGTTCGCTTATGATGCTGTCGAGGGAGCGCAGCACACTAAGTTTTAGAGTGGAAGACACATGGTCTGCAAACAGCAGTTCCAGCAAGCGGCTCACAACACCCTTTTCCAACAGGACTTGCACAGCTTGGGTGCCGCAGTCTGCAAGAGAAGAGGCCAGTTTGGCCCCCGCTTTTAGCTGCCGGAGGTTCAGAGCAATTGGCTGTGCCAGTGCAGAGTCCAAATTAAGCGCTTCCGATGTCCATTCAACTAGCAGCTTCAGCTGCTCCTTCTGGCCTTCAGTGTCCTTAACTGACAAGACACTCAAGCCTTTCACCAGCAAGGCTGGAACTTCCTCTAATGCAGTTACCCATCCTGCTCCACGTTCTGCTTCTGGTCCCTCCCCCCAGGCCTCTAACAGTTCCGACAACTTAGCTGCAGACTCTGCACACAGGGACGTTTGGTCCTGGAGATCCATTCCCTTCAGGCGGTTCAGTTCTGCCTCGTAACGCGTAATATGGGGTGGGGTAAAGTGCTGGAGAGGGCGGAGCTCCCGTTCATAGGGATCATACTGGACTGTTGGTAATGAGGCAAGGTCCTCAGGTGTGTAGTCAAGGTCAAAGGCTGGCAACTTAAAAGCCCCGCTCTCCAGGTCTTCTTCATCACTGGAGATTTGCTCATAGCCATCATCACCTGAAGAAAGAAGTAATATGTTAGCTAAACATGCATAATGACCTGTTTTGATGTTGTCCTACTCCACTTAATTTCATGCTCATTTCACAGCTCTTCTGTACTTTATCTAATAAGCAATTAATTAGTGGGAAGCTCTAAAACACACACACAAAAAAGTGTAATGTGCGCCCAAGTAACAAACAATTACTGTTGAGCATGTTTGCCTTCACTTTGGTACTTAAAGCCTTTACACATCGAGCAATAATTATTTGTTTGATTTATTTGGACTAGGCTTGTGATATCAATCCCACCACAAGCACACCATCTCAGCATGTTCAGTTCTTTAGAAAATGGAGCAGTGTGCCATAAATGCAGATTGCAGGCTACTCTTTACGTTGAGAGAATCCTCTCACAGCACTACTTTCCAGTAAGCTGTTTCAGCATGGCTAGTTGTATTGTGGCAATGCATTACCTACCAAGCTTAAACTGGAAAAACTAAACATTCTTTCTGGTAAGTAACTTTGTCATTTGTCAGATTCACCAACTTTAATCTCTGATGGTTCTTGCTATGGTTTGGTAGCTTTTCCTGCAGGTATAATACATGTTTGTGTTTACAGCTAATCAACTGCTTCTTGTTAAAATAATAAAACAACTAAAACCATATGAAGCAGCCTACATGTAACCATTATTGCAGGTATGTGTTCCTTTTTGTGTATAATAATCGACATAATCACAATGAAAAAGCCATTTTTGTAGCACAAACAACAGGGTGTAATTGAAAAAAATACAATGGTCATGTACAATTTGTATAGTTGAGCTAAAAACAAAGTTGCTAAAACAATTATGTCTGAATATTTTACATTTTAGTGTTGTTTATTCATGTTGTGTTTGGTATATAATGGTCTTAACTCTGCAAGCATTCTTTTGAAACTCATAAAGATGCAGAATCTACACTGAACTAAGAAAAGTAGGTTGCATGCATGATATTGACTGCAGCACACTAAAGCCCATAGAAATAGCTTCTTCTATTTCTATGACATAGACCAGCAGGGGGAGGCTGTTTGACATGCAGTGTGATGGCAGTTAGATCCTCACTCTTCTCAGGTTAGTGTGTGAGCATGATGGAAGACACACACACGCACACGTGAGGCTGAGGAACACACACCACGATGCGCCTCCCCTACCTTCGCCATCATCCTCCATCTCCTCCTCACCCTCTTCTTCATCCTCCTCCTCCTCTTCTTCAGCTTCACTTCCCTCAGACCGGGCATCATCATCTTCTTCCTCTGCTGGTCCTTCATCTTCTTCTTGTTCTGGATCTGAGTATGCATCATCAGGAGGGAGAGAACTACGCTCCGGAGAAACGGGCTCCAGGTAATCGTCCCCACGCTCCACACACTCCTCCTTTACTGGGCCTATGAAGAACACACAGTGATCATCAGCGATTTTATGATGCATTATTGCTACTGTCAATTCAATAAATTATGTCATGACTCACTTCCCTATCTAGCATCTATTGCCAGTATTTCTACAACACATGGACAACTGATCGCTTCACTTAAAAAACAAACATACAGAAATTTTGACTGATGGGAACAGAAAGGTTACACGTTCAAAATAATACCACATAATAAAGGAGCACTCAGGCTAAATGAATAAAATATTATTCATTGCTAGATCTGTTGTAAGCATGCCAGTAGTCTCGAGAGTATAATTTTCTGTTTTAAAGACTTGGAAAACCTCCAGATGTGATTATAAATAGATTATTCTACATATTTGCAGATTGGGATTATATACATATTTACATAATTCATGTTAGGCATTGTAGTTAAACAACAATGCTCAAAACACAAAAGGATACAAAATACTGAATTTTGCTAAATTGATGAGGAAAAACGTTAGCGACATTAACAGAATGCTACGCAACAGAACATTACATGAAAAATATAAAATGTTACATAAATGCTAGGCCAGAATACCCCTTTACCAAATCTGGACATTAGTATATGAAAAACTATTGTGTATGCAATATAGTTTTTCAGCATTTTTTTTGCTTAATGCTTAATTTGGCACCACTGACTTGCTGGTGTATCAGCCTATTCTAACAGAACAGAACATGTTGAAAACCACTTGTATTGAAAGAACCAATAATATTACCTCCAGAGGCAATCTGGCATGGATTTTTACACATGCCTTTAAACATACACAATAATGTTTTTATGGGGTAACTACATTATTGTACCATTGTAGCTATGCTGCTACAATGCCTATACCTACACCAACTCCCTCAGCCTTTTAGTTTCTCAAATAAACATTCCATTTTGTCAGAAAAAGTCCCCCCCCTCAAAAGAACTAGCAAAATGCCTGCTCATCAGAATTTCCACTATGGGAACATATAACAGATACACAGACCTGGCACAGGCAATGCATCCTCATCGTCGTCGTCTGGAGGTGGAGGCCCTGGCGGGGTACGAGGCCCTCTGGGTTGTGGTCTTGGTGGGCTCCCATTGAACTGCTCCTCATTTTCCCACTCTGAGAGACAAACAAACACCACAGCACATTATCTCTACTCCTTTTCTTTTGCCTTTATGAGTGAAAGAGATATGTATAATTCCTAAAAATGCACCCTCTAATTTAAGATGCATCATAAATATGTGTGTGAAATATATTCACTGACCATGCTTGACATTCCTCTTGGAGGTAGGTGGCTGTTGCTGTGGCGGAGGGGGTGGAGGTGGGGGTGGAGAATCGCGCTCATGGCTGTGGGGGCGTTCAGCTGTACCGTACACCGCCAACGTTAAACACGTGTACCACCCACGCAGTACCAGACCATCTGTATTTATCTGGTTAAATAAATCAACCAAAGACTTAATGTAATACGGGTATTTTAAAAAAATCATCTGAGGTTACTTCACAAAACACGATACACTACAGAATCACAGCAGCTTCTAGTGACAGAGGTGATTCTCTTGGCTTCCTACTTTTTACAAACATACAAAATGAAGTTAAAAAGCTTTTCATTTGACTGTATTAATGCCAGTCAAATTCATAAAATGAAAGCAATAAGAAAATCGTAGAAAAGTAGAAACTGTCAAATTGCATTGGCTGACTCATAACATTTTTTTGTATTAAAAATTAGAAATTGTGCAATCTCTTGCCTCGGATACAGCATTCAGGGTCACTTTCCCCCTCTAAAGAGAAATGTCTAATCTAAAGCTGTAGGATCACATTCCCTAAAGGAGAAAGTCGAATATTTCAGGATCACTCTCCTTATCTGGAGCGCTGCGGCAAAGGGAATTCTTTCTAACAGGCAAATAAGGGAATTTGCATAGAAGTCCTGGATCACTTGGTTGAAAGGCTCAGTCAGAGTATAACACTGAAATGGCCAGGGCAAAGAATATCAGGCATAGTGTTTTGTATAGAAGTGCATAAACACACACACACACACACACACACACACACACACACACACAGACACACACACACACACACAGAGAAGAGAATAAGTGACAAAGTAATTCATGAGTCTCTCACCTTGCCATTGGGCCTGAAGACAATTGATTTATTTTCATCGTACTCCAAACTAGAAAGAAGAAATTTATATGAACACTATAGAATAATCAGTAAGTGTACAAAAAAGAAAATGTTTTTTTTAGACAAAAAGTGTAAAGCACATGTCCGTGTACAAAAGTCGCAAGTAGTGGTATTTACATGTGTGTGCAAGTGTACGTGGTACCTGCCTAGCCGGTCAAACACTGGGGCGCTGGGTTTGGAGACGTTGTTGAAGAACAGGTCCAACTGGAATGCATGAGGGGCAGTTTCCCTGAAGAAAAAAAACACACAAGGGGATCAGATAGTTTTAGAAAGCCGATACTGATAGTTAAATAGCTAAACACAGCAATTCGAACCATTACGCTGTGTCGTACACCAACAAAAAACAAAGCCTTTACACTGACCTCAAAGCCAAAATTCTTTATGTCCTTCAAATAATCCTGGCTCTGCACAATTTCATCCTCTTTATGATCAATAAATGTCCATCCATTGCATTTAAGAACACTATACCAATTTATACTCAGCTTTAAGCCTGTCTTGAGAATGAAATTTTAATTAATTAATAAATAACTGTCAAATAAGTAATTATGACCAACAACTTCATTGTAATTTTTTTTTGCAAATTCTGATGACAAGCCGAAAATGGCCAAATTGACTGATTAACTATTTTGCTTCAATTTGGAGTTAACATTAGGCATGAAAAGACATACTGTGCTCATAAACGTCTACAGAATCATGTGTAGAGTCAAGCAAAGCTTACGTTTCTCTTAAAAGTGTGAAAATATGACAAAAAAAAAAACTCTTGTTCTGCAAGCATACATGATTAACAATGTTAGCATTAGTGACCTGGCTAACAAAAACATTAATCTGCACTACCCTCTAAACATGTCTGAGCTGCTTTCTTTAAGATTTAATTATCAGTACCCGGCTGATCAAAATACATCTGTTTCACATACTGTGTATTCTAAAATTTGCTCAAATAATTATGATCATCTCACATAATTGTCTGATTGCAGTTAATTAACAGTTGTGATTGGCCTTCTCAGCCAACACAATGCCAAGAAATAGCTACATTTCGGTCCAAAGAATTTTTTGGTGAATAACATTGTAAGGCTTCAAAAAGTCTGCCAATGTGGCAACGGAAATGGAAATTGTTGCTAATGCATTATGAATGTTGAGAAAACTTTTTCTGCTCAACTTTAGCACAAAAATTCTTTACTGATAGCTTAAATGTCAAATTTTTCTTCCAAGAAAAATAATGTAAATATAAATGTGTTTTTAAAAAAAATCCTGACACTTAAGACTACAGCCTTTGAAAATGGAAAGTGCTCAAACGATTCTATAAGGAATAGGAAGAACAGGATATTTCATGGTAACAATTTAGATGGGGGTGGGGAATAATAGAAAAAAATAAATAAAATAAACATTTCCTAATCTGGAAATCCAAAGGTGATTGACAGAAAAAAGTTGCATGTCAGCAAAAGCACCATTTTTAATGCACTGCCATCAACACAGACACTGAGAATATAATATGTGGCCCCGTGTCCAATTAAATCTGGAGGTGGCATTTTGGTATCAATCTGTGTCAATACCGAGGCAATATCAGCAGAAAATGCTGGATCGGATGTTGGACTGAACAAAATGAATGAATGCAATCTAATAAATCTGATATAATCTAATGACAAAGTCAGTACAAAATATCACATAATCACATTGTGTAATGTGACGTCAGCTGTGTGTGGCACCCTGTGGGATAGTAGAGTAGAGCCTATATGCTCATCTAATGTGAAGTGCTTTAATTAAAACATCTCATTTTACATTCATACACAGACATAAAATGACTATCACCTGACAAAGTAAAATGCATTACAAGATTATGTTACCAGTCTTATATCTGTGTTTTTTTTTCTCTCTGTTCTACTTCATGGCTGTAAAATATATATGTAAATCATTAATAAATTACTAGAGAGAGAGAGAGCAGAGAGAAAGACACTGAGAAAAGAAAACATGGGTGAGTCATAACTGAAAGTAGTAGAATAGGGGGTGTGGTGGACCTGATACTTAAGAAGAGTGGGAAAAGCAGAAACCAAAACACAAAAGCCCACTCCTATTCCTTCACAATATCGTTCAGCTCCCCTCAGTTTCTTGGTGCAGAATGCTGTGTCAAACTGATTGTCTTGGGAACACCACATTTTGCCATCAAACAGTTCAATGCTTCCACAAACATTTTGAGGACATAGTGAAAAAAAAAAATCATTACACTTGCTGGATGACGTATTGAACAAAGAAAGCCAGTATACAACAGGGAATGCACTAAATAAATGAACAAAACACACACTGAATAAATAATGCAGTGTATATATTAGAGTTGTGCAATCAAAACTGACTGATTTTTCAGCAACTGGCAAATGTATTATTTTTATTTGGACAATCTGTGTGGCAGTTTTATGATGTAAATAACGATCTCATTAGCAGGGAAAAGACTGTTTTTGAATGCTGCTGCTAGACCTATACAAAAATGTCTTAACACAATTATGCATTATACAGTTTCTTACTTATTGAGCCAAAAGCGTCTTACTTTCAAATGTTATTTCTATCTGGACTTTGGGTAATATAAAGTAATGAAAGTGTGCCAGTGTGTTTCATGTGTTCATTCCATCCACACAGTAAATCTAAACGAAAAAAGTCTAATAAAAAAAATCTAATAAAAAATTGGCATTGGCCAAATTAAAAAAAGAATCTATAATTCAAAAGTATTATCATTGCATGTAGTATATAACTTAACACATCATGTTTGAAAACCTGCAACAAATGAGTGAACTCAAATTAGGGTCTAACAATGCATGCAAGTGAACAAACAATGGAACACTGCCCCAATCCTGAAGAGTTAGATGAGTGAACAATAGGTCAGAAACCACTACTGATTTCAGGAATGATAACATATCAGTTATCCATATACATAAACAGGCTTGTTTAAGAAGAATTCCAAGCTCTCACCCGAAAGCTCTACTGTCTGGGAGGTTGCTGTGGGCCTTGATACCAGGAGGGATGACTCGGACTTCTGTGATCAACACACCATACGGAAACCGCACCACATCCACATTAGTAAGCTAGAGAGAAAACACAAATAAAAAAATGTCCCCAAAACCTCAACACTGGTATCCACATCATTGAGGGAATGATGCATGTAATCATGGATCAGCCTACTTATTTGTGATCTCTAAAGATTTTAACGTTCTTGCCCTATATTTGTCATAAACAGTATTTTGATTTTAAACAAGAAACAAACACCAGTTCCTTCATCTGGTCCTAAACTCATTTCATTGTTGCAAATGACTGGTTTAACTGGTTTCTATAATGCCGTTGGAAAAAGAAAGGGGGAGGGGTGTAGAGCTGCTCACGCTGGTGTTACGCATAAAGTCTTGATATTAATATAAAAACATTAAAATATATTTTAAGTCATGGATACTTGACAGATGACTTGTGGGTTTGTACTGTTGTTTTCGGGGATTTCGAGATGCTCCAAAACTAACGTTTTGTTTTGCCTGTAAAAAGGTGCTGGCAAAATTCATTCATTCAGCTTTGTCCTCCTGCAAACTACAGCCAAACCAGACTGTACCCTTGCTAGAAACTGTACCTGCTTTGTAAGCTTTCATGCCTTTCTACATATCCTGAATTCTGGAGCTTTGTGCAGTCTATGCAGTAACACAGAACATAACTGTCTCAGATAAGCAATGCTTTCTGGTGACCGATGTCACCACCACATCCACAATGTTACGATACAATTTCGCATACTATAATTACAAACGAAGCGTTTATAATCATTCGCTATGTAACTACTGTTCCTAATGCAACTTCTGTGCCAAACATACCCACAGTTAGCCAAGTTGGCTAGCTACTTACATTCAACAAACCAAGCTAGGTAACTAGCTAACACAGCCAGCTAGCAGCATGCTACCAAAACGAATGGAAAAGACATGAAACGTTTAGCCATGTTGGCTAACATGGGGAGCTCCGTGGCTAACCTTTTAACAAACGACAGCTCCAGAACTCAAGCAGCTACCTCTGTGATTAATGTTTGTGTTCATGGCTTCAGAAGACAGCAAGAGCAGTTTAATAACCTCCCTAGACGTGTAAAGTACCACGCTAATCTAGATGTAGTACCGTACACTAGCGCAACCGGCTAACCAGCCTACTTGCTAGCTGAGGTTTGTTGACGGAGCGCAGTGTCTTGTGACCTTTTTTGCATGAAGCACTGCATTCAGGCACAGAGGCACAGCCTTCAGCAGACAATCTCGAACACGAAACGAAAACGCAAATGTCTAGAAGTTACCTCTGCGCTCTGGTGTTTAAACGTATCTAAAAAGAGAAGCTCCATTGAGGAATCCCCCGCCATCTTTTTCGGTCACATCTGAACTTCCGTCGGAAATACATGTGAGCGCCGGATATCAAAACAAGAGTCGAGCTGTTCGCTGCAGTTCAGCGACGGCAAGTTAGCTGAATCTTTTCAGACTTTTTTTTATATAAAAAACAAAATCTAGCAACAAATTCAGCTACTTTTACTTTTTATTCGACACTTTTAGCAACTTTTGAAAAGTGACTCAAATGCTAAACACGCGCTTGTTATTAGCCTGTTTGTATAATTGTTCACCAGTTATGTAGCATTTTAGCACAAACTTAAATCACTTTTCAGACTGTGTAGTTTTACTAGTTAATATGAAAAGAAATAAAATGACAATATTGTTGTATTTAATAATAAAAAGGTCTGACCATAAAATGTGTTGTGTTTATATTTCTTTTACAAATAAAAATGTGTCATAATAAACAAATCTGAACTAACATGAGATAGCCAGTCAATCTGAGTAAGGTCACTGTGTATGTTATGTAATAAAATAATTATGCAATAAGATAAATTAGGTAGTACCATGTAAGACTGCAAATTCTCCACAGAAGATCACTCCTCCTTATTTAATAAAGTGCTACTATGTTCTCAGACAAAAGCAGTAACTGCTTACATGTACTAAGTGCTAAAGGTTTTATGTTTTTATACTTTCCTGAGTATTTTCAAATGATAATATGTTTACTTCTACTCAGATATATTTGTGAGGAAAGGAATTTGCTTTGTGTTACTTTTTTCATTTTTTCAAGTTTAGTTAAATGATTTTCATGTTTAGTTTCACATTACACTGGTTACAGCATCTGTAGTTGGTTGCACCTCCCAATTTGAGCTTTATCATATTATTTTAGACTAAGAGTGCATCATAAAGAGAAGAAGGGCAAACTTCAGTTGTTATGCTAACATGCTGCATGTACTAAGAGGTTTCACTCTTGTTCTATAAAGAACTTAGTACTTAAGCAGTTTCTGCTCAAGTTATGTTTTGGAAAGATACGTTTACATTTATTTATAAGTTACAATTTCATTGTAGTATACAGTTAAACTATAAAACATAGTTAGACATGAGCCTGGGTTTAGGCTACTTTACCTGCCACTGTTTTGCTGTAAGCCAATGGCTGTACAGACTATGGAGCCATCATTAATGGAATTTTGTTTCCTATTTACACTCTCTTCATCACAAGATGATGCATTAATGTCTTTCATTCCCTTCATGAACCTTTTGTAACAGATGTTAGAGCAACATATAAAATATATAAAAAAAGAGAAGTTAAACTTCACAAAATTTAAAAAAGATCCAAAGTTATTTAGAAGACAAATATTAAAGTTCCCTTCATTAAGTGATTGCTTTTCTATGTTCAATGACAATAACATTTAATTTATTTTAATGGATTAAAATAAGGCGGCACGGTGGCGTGGTGGGTAGCGCTGTCGCCTCACAGTGAGGAGGGCCTGGGTTCAATTCCCCGGCCGGGCGGCCAGGGTCCTCTCTGTGTGGAGTTTGCATGTTCTCCCCGTGTCTGCGTGGGTTTCCTCCGGGTTCTCTGGTTTCCTCCCACAGTCCAAAGACATGCAGTCAGGCCAATTGGACATGCTACATTGCCCCTAGGTGTGAGTGACTGTCTGTCTGTCTGCCCTATGATGGACTGGCGACCTGTCCAGGGTGTATCCTGCCTTCCATCCGAAGACTGCTGGGATAGGCTCCAGCATCCCCCCACGACCCTGACGGAGAAGCGGCTTAGAAAATGGATGGATGGATGGATTAAAATAATGTTTGCCTATTACAGGTGACTGTTTATTTGAAAAATGGGAAATATATGATGTTGCATTATTTCTAAACAATGAAATCACAAAAACAACAAAAATAGATAAAACATAGTTTCATTATTCTGGTGCGCAAACCTCAAACATTTATTGAATTATTTATGAACATTTATGAATTATTTGTAATGTGTTATTATTGTTTTATTACTTTGTCCTATCTAAGGATTTGCATTCAGTTACACTAACATGTCTATATGAGGTTTCTCAGACTTAAGCAACACTTGAGCAAATGTTTGGGGTTTGTAAAAGTGTTTATGGTCATAATCATCACAACATTTCTACATCACCGATTCTAAGAAGTGGGCTATTAATAAATCTGTGAGACTAGTCAGGATACAGGTAATTAAGATGCCAGTTTAACTAAACTTTTTTTTAGCATCTTGTACTACCTAAAGATGTCCAAAATGACATTTTTCTCAGTAGCATCTGCAGAGTTCAAATACATTTTTTTTCATGAAGTGCATTTTTTATAACTACGCTTACTTCTAAAACAACACGAGACATCTAGAACAGTGAAAAATATTACACCTGGATAACTGATGGCATGGACAAACAAACAAAACAAAAAAACAAACAAACAAATAAAATCTGTGCAGAACTTTATATAGATGGTAATTCCACATTTAGAAAAATCAACAGCAAAAGCCAAAGTTAATGTTGAAAACCACACAGCTGTAACAACATAAAAATAAAGGTGTGAGAATTCACAGTGTACTCTTTTTTCTCCTTTTTCCTCCATCTTGATCTTTGCTTATTTTTTTCTATTGTGGAAGTCCGTTGGAACCCTTTAGCCCACATTAGCCGCTGCACCTGTTCAGCTTCACAGGCAGTTTTTCTGCATGAATGGCTGAATTTTCCACTAGAAATTGTTCAAAACGTGTATGGCAGCATTCCAAGAAGGGCTGATGGCAGAAGACAACCCAAATGCTGTATTAATAATATAGTTTACCTATTTAGCCAGTGTTCTCTGAGTTTCATATAGATTCAATTTAATTCGGTTCAAATCAACTTCAATTCAACATTATATATATATATATATATATATATATATATATATATATATATATATATATATATATATATACACACACATACATACATACACACACATACATACATACACACACACTCATAACATGTATATATTGTACATTGTACAATATAACGAACCACACCTGGGCTGCTTCTCTGGCGCATAAGCATTAAGACAAGTGGTATATGTCTATAATATTACACTGAGAAAAATACTGCATATGAATTTGATTCATGTCCCTTATTTCGCATTTCATGTGAATAGAGTATATTAACCAATATCAACAGAATCATGGCTAAAACAGACAGACAAAAATAGACAATAATTTGTATTTGACATAATTTTTGGTGTGTTAAGTTAAGCAACGAGTTGATTGCCCTTATTTATTTATCTATTTAGATAGCATTTTAGGGGTATTGAATTCAGGGAAGAGTTACATAGTGGAGATCCTTAACCTTAAGCCCCCCCCCCCCACCCGCCACCCAAAGGAAGTGTTTAGAATCTTTTTTTTCTGAGAGTTTAAGCGAATTTAAGGAAGAGTGGATTACCCTAACATTAGGGTGATGGCAGCATTTATTTATTGGTAACATTTTTTCCACCACCGAATCCAACTTTGTGGTGAGCCTATGTATTTTTTTCTAGTGCTGTGCCACGTCCCTGATTCCACGCACCAATAAGAGGGCGCTCGCGCGGGCCAGGTGTTTTTTACCTGTGTCACGTGGTCGGTGGCCAGGTAGGGCACCACACAAAAACGAGCAGCCATTACTCTCAGGCTCTCGGACTCTTCAGCATCGAAAAGGCCGTAACAGCTGAATAAAAGGAGCGTAACGGCTGCGCTTACCTGGCCATAGGTGTGGGGTGACTGGGACCCTAACTTCTGTCACCCGGAGTCGGTGGTTGTGGATTTCTTTCCTATCCTGTCGTTTTTTAGTGTTTATCTTTTAGTTTTCCTTTTAAAAAATGACGGTTAATCCCGATAATCTGGTGCTGTTATTCACCACAACGTGCGGCGCGAGCGGGGAGCTGCTGGGGTCAGACGAGAAGGAAACAGTTCAACTGGTCTGGCAGGTCTTGAATTTAATCACTAAAAAGGTAAACAAGGCTTTCGTTTTTCACTTTTGTGTAAAAAGTGATGAGGAAAGAACGAACGAGGTTAGCAGTGAATGTATCAGAAACGCCTTTTCGAACATTTATATTCATTTTCACCCACTAAAACACAACGACAAAACTATATGTAAAGTCTTAGCTCACTGGACTAGCCTGTCAACAAAAACACTGGCAGAAAACCAGACATTTTCACTACAGAGGCCCTGGACTGCTTAGCGTGTCTTTAATGTCGTTTGCTGGATTCACTGTGAGTATATTAAGTGAATTGTCCTGGCTCTCACCGCGCCCTCTGTCTGCTCAAAGCCGGGGCCGGTGAATGAAGTGCTGGTGAAGCCGGAGGGTGGGTGCATGTCCGAGGAGTGTGTGGAGGTGACCGGGATCAGCGCCGAGGCCCTCATTTCAGCAGCCCCGCTGGATGAGGCGCTCAGTCAGGTACGACAAACACCATAGAGCTGCTGAGACCCAGTTTAACTGCTGTGCCAGTCGTTTTCTTAACGTCTTCTGATGTGGGAAGCGTAGCTTAAAACGTATGGGGAGTACACTCAAGTAACATTTTGATAGATTTGTTCAAAATATCAGCCTACTTAAACTTCTGCATAAGTACATTTTATGAGAGCAATTAGCTGCTGTTTACTCTGTCCACATGTCTTGGAAATTTATAGAGTAGTTTTCCAGCCATGGAAGACTCCTGACAAATATGTTGATAAAATGTCTGAAAAGTATTAGTAAAGTCCTGGAAAAGTAAGGTCACTAAGCCAGCATTGTGTGTTATGGTATATTTTATAGGTACTAATGCTTAAGTGTTCATTCATATCCTCATTGTAGTATGGAATTTTAGTGTTGCATGTAGACAGATGCGTTTAATGCTAGAATGGCTGTTAGAGTGAGGAAACGTTAACACATGTTCACTTCAAGCGTGTAATGTTCACTTCTAATATTTTAGTAGAACTTGTGATCAGATGTTATAGTTGATCAAGAGTGGGTGTCACTCAATCAGTAAAGGGTTGTATATATGACTTCTGTGTTAAGGACGTTGGCAGTTGTTCATCGCTTTAACAGCTGTGGTGTATATTTTCATGGAAAGTGTCCTGGAATTTGTCTTGGAAGAAAAATGTAAAGTGTGGGAACCCTGACGTTAGTCGGTAAAATATAGTTACTAATGCTTTTCATTATGTAATATAGGGTCATGCAATCTGTCTTTTGCCATTTGTCATACTGCTTACTTTGGAGCATAACGTTTTATTTTAGAGCAAAAAATATCCCAAAAAGAGAAGAACAGTGCCCAGTGATCTTCAGTTACTATGAAGTAGCTTCTCTGCAAGTTGGCTTGAGTCGAAAAACAAATTCTGAGCTCCCTATAGAACTACAGTGGAACTTCTTAGTACATTTCACGTCTACCAGTATATGAACTCTAGTTTATGTGGTGCTTCTATATGTGGAATCCTTTTGGTCTAAAAATGCTAAATCTTGAAAGGGAAATCCATGAGCAAGAGATCAGGAAGGAATTAAACTCTAAAGAAGTAATTACAGACTAATTTGAATGACTAAAAATAACTTCCTTCATACACAAGTATATGACTATTTAATAGTATCATCTAAAATATGCAGGAAAATACAAATTTTTCACAATTGTACTTATGAGTATCAGTTTATGAATAAGTGTAACTATTAACTATATACCACTGTGATTAATGTTTTTTTTATGTTTTGTATTAGTAGTGTTTTGTGTTTAGGGCAAATAGCATCACCAATGCAAACTGCTCAATAGAATTCATATTTATTAGTAACAGTAAGTGTGTTGCTATGTTGTCAAATCCTGTAACTGTCATGCTGAGTCAGATTAGGCCTGTATGACTGGTTTGAGCTCTTTTTCATTTGGGACGTGAAAGTTAGGTTCAGATGAGTATCGACAGCTTCCTTTTGGAGCGATATGCTTCCAATGGCCTAGTCTACAATGAGAGCAGCTAACATTTTGATGAGAGTAATAAGAACAAAAAACAACGCTAGGTAGTATTCAGTTGTAACATTTATATGTCTGTAGTTGCTAGGCTGAATGTTGTTATATAAAAACTTGACATGTTTTCTTCTAACTTTAACTAATATTTTTCTCTAAATGGTTTACGTGTAAGTATTCCTAAGTAACTCCTAAGGTCTGTGCTTGTTTTTCTGTTATTAATCTAGTAACTACTATGAATGAACCAGTAACTACTATGAATCATTCAGTAACTACAGTACAACTAATATGTGAAGTATGTAGTGGTGAGATTGAGGTATGGGCCCACATGTGAGGTTAAAGGGTTTAAACTTCAAGGTATATGCATTCAGTAGCCAATTTGTTTCATTAATTGTGTGTGTATGTGTGTAGTTTAATGAAAGGCTGTGCTCAGAGATAAACACCAGTGCAGGGAACTCCTTCTGCCTCTGTACGGATGGTCAGCTACATTTGCGTCAGGTCCTTCATCCAGAGGCCTCCAGCAAGGTAAGGAGGGCCAAACCTGAAGCTGTATCCCACTCTATTACAGCAGTCATGTCAGTTATGTTAAGTTAGACCTTAAAAATCATCTTGCATCATTTGAAGCATTAATGTGCGTACAAAGCTATTTTACCATGTCAGTGTGTTCTACTCTGACTTTGGGTAGAAAGCTATTTTACCATGTCATTGTGATCTACTCTAATTGTGAGTGGGCTTTTTTTTATTGCAGAACGTTCTGTTGCCTGAATGTTTCTTTTCATTTTTTGACCTACGGAAAGAGTTCAATAAATGCTATCCACCTGAAGCCGATCGGAAGGATTTGGATCTTCAGTCCATGGCCGATTGTATCCTTTTACATTAATATTCTCTTATGTGTTACAGACATTTTTTATAAATGTGGAGTAGCAGGCAGCCTGCCAAGCCATTTAAATAACTGAGCTAAGAGATACAATCTTAAGCCAAGATATGTCAGTGGTAGATGAAGTGACACCTCTATGCAAAATAAAGGAATGTTCAGAGAAGGTATCATTAACTTGTCCTCTGTTTAAGCTCACAGTAGAGACCTTTTCTTTAGATTCAGTCCTGCAGGGTCCCAGTATTGAACAGTTTTGAGCAAGAAAAACTAAATTGTGTAGTGCTGCTGGAACAGGGCAGTTCATGGATGTACTTTGTTAATATTATGATGAAAGCTATGCCATGTTTGTAGGTCACTATGCTATAAAGAATAGTATATCTATTTGTGTACTGAGACCTTGTCACAGACCAACTGACAGCCTGTGTGTATGTGTGTGTGTGTGCTTCTCCAGGGTGTTGGCTGCAGAAGCCTAAAGTTTTGAAATGCAAATAGAGAGACAATAGAGCGGACCCATTGAGCCTGCACGAGAAAGCAAAAGAATGTTTAGTCAACAAACTTAACCTGCCACGCCTACCTAATGACATCTCACTCACACACACACACACACACACACACACACACACACACACACACACATAACCCATACATATAGGCAGGGGAACCATAAAATTTCATCCTTTTTGGGCCATGTTTACATTCTGTGCTCCTGAGGTTGTACTGGTTCAGTGGTTATGCTGTGTTTTTAAGCTGTCCTACTGGTCTTTTGACTATGTTATTAACTGTAATTAGGGCCCTTAAGGTGTTGGCAAAAACGTTAGATAACATTCCTTAACTGCTGCTCTGGTCAGACCTGAATTTGAGTGTGGATTCTTCAGATCATGCTTTCACTGCACTAAAAGTTCTCCAGATGTCCAGCATCGCTCAAGCACTTATCTCCGAGCCTGTCTGTAGGTTACACATGGAACACATACACACTAATGCAAACACATAGACATACACTGTGATGCTAATGAGATTAATTTTTTAAAAGGGTCTAAATCATGGAAAACTGAATTTATTTTTCTTTTTCATAAGAGAGTATTGTGTACTACATACACATTTGTTTTAAGTTTCAGTAATTCCCCAGTGTGTACAGTAGATAGAAACTAGGTAAAAGAGACATTTTGGATTGGTTAGGATGTCACCATCATGTGTACATTTAATCCAGCATACAAGCATTTTAGCCCTCCCATTCCCACTGAAGTGAGTGTTCTTACTGCACATATTTGCTCAGACTGCTTTTTAAAGAAGGTATAATACAGGGGCCATTTATATATATAAGTTAAAAAAAACACTAACAAAAAGTCTGTTTAGTTACGAGGGAATGGTCATGTAAAAAGGAATTATGATCATCATCACTTTTAATCTTTGATGTCTTTTCACAGGTCATACATTCTCTTGCCCTGAGAAAGTCAATGAGAAGTTTGAAACTGGTACCTGGTAGGGGTTTATTTGATATTTATTTAAAATAGTAGCTGAGTAATATATGTGGTTCACTGTTGATTAGGTAATATTGTCACATATTGTTTGAAATATGTATATGTGTAGTAGCAAGATGGAGCGGATAGATGACAATACCGTGATCAGGGCGCGAGGTCTTCCCTGGCAGTCCTCAGACCAGGATGTTGCACGCTTCTTCAGGGGTCTCAACATTGCAAAGTAAGTATGTCTATGGTTTTGCATGAATGGTTGTTTTTTGCAATATTTCTAAAGAAAACAAGCATCAAGCAGATGGAATTTGCACAATTCTTCAGAAGACACAGGCATTTTATTCTTTTTTTTTTTTTTTTTTTTGAAGGGGTGGTGCTGCTCTGTGTTTGAATGCTCAAGGTAGAAGGAATGGTGAGGCCTTGGTACGGTTTGAGAATGAAGAACACAGAGACTTGGCTCTGCAGAGGCATAAACATCACATGGGCTCCAGATACATTGAGGTATGTTCGTATGTTCAGTAACCCTGTTAGTACTTAATAAAGATGTATTTAAGCCATTATATAATATGTCAGAGTTTCACTGTGCACTAATCTAATAACCTAGTAATAATTTTATTAATACATCGTGGAGAGTGATTTGATTAGATAACGTATTTGCCCAAGTATCACTTGCAAAAGATGAGAATTTCCTTTCTGTACTGTGTTCTTAACTGTGGTTTTGTATTGCAGGTTTATAAAGCAACTGGTGAAGACTTCCTAAAGATAGCAGGAGGTAAAGGACCCAGTCACTTCACAGCTGGTAATCAAGCACTGCTGTACACAATACATGCATCTAGTATGCAATCATTAAAAACGATGTATGTGTTTGACTGACAGGCACATCCAATGAAGTAGCTAACTTCCTGTCGCGGGAGAATCAGGTGATTGTGCGCATGCGCGGGCTGCCGTTTACTGCCACGGCTGAGCAGGTACTGCAGTTCTTCTCCCCGTCGTGTCCGGTGACAGATGGCAGCGAGGGCATTCTGTTTGTGCGCTTCCCTGATGGCAGGCCCACCGGGGATGCCTTTGTCCTGTTCTCCTGTGAGGAACATGCTGAGAACGCGCTGAAGAAGCACAAGGAAATCCTAGGCAAGAGATACATCGAGCTGTTTAGAAGCACTGCAGCAGAGGTTCAGCAGGTTAGTAGAAAAATAGTACTGTTTCTAGAGCACATGGTGAGCGTGTTAAACTTTTAGGATTTGTTTTTAACCCCTTAGAACTGCCTTTTTGCCATTCAATTTAAATGTAATTTCAATTAGTTTACCTTCGTCAAAAGTTTTGATTCTACACTTGATTTTAATTTTTATCTTTTTGTTTTGTATCTTCTACGTACAAACATAAATGTGGCATCGATTGTGTTCGTAAGTAGAATTACAAAATTACATCATATTTTTGTTATTTGTGATAGCGACAGCTTCTAAGGGTTAAACTCTTGAGGGCTTATTTTTCAGTTATTAACATACAAATGGACATGAGCAATAGCGAATAACTACTACACCGCTATAGTTTTAGAAAGTTAACGTTGTTTTATTTATTGTAGGACCATCAAGAAACTTAAGCTAAGATACCTCACAACAGTAGGCAGGGAAAGGGCAGAGACATTGCTATGCTATTACTATTAACTTATATTGCTATTAAACTTTATAGTGCTAACCTGTACAGTTTAGTGTTTTTCTTATACTCTGATACACCTGATCTGACTCATAAGCTAGATGTCAACTCCATTTATGGGCCAAATCAAATGCAACAGGAAATTCACTACAGTATATGGCCGTGGTGCTCCAGGACTGGATTTTGACATCCCTGTACTAAGTCAACATCCTTTCTTGTATCCTTTCTCAGCTAACCTGGGGTTTAAACAAGAAACCATCCTGGTACAGACAACGTTAAATTTGTTATATATGCATAGCCTGTGTAAACAGAAACAACCTGCACCAATAGTGTCTCATCAACAACATACATTTTAAAGAAGGCTCTGCTCAGAACTGTTCTAATAAATTTAGGTCAGTGAGTTGTAATGACAACCAGACACACTGTCACTTACAATCTTTTGCATAAGTTTGGACTCCACTATGCAGAATACATGTTCTGTTAATTTTATAATTGCATTTAACAAATTCTCTACACTGAACTTATATATAACACATTTCTTCAAATTTTAGCGTGTGCTTTCTGTTAATTTGCTGAATTTATTTATTTTGCTGAACTGAAACTTTTGCACTTGCCACATTTTATTTGGTCTTTCTTGAGCATGTCAAATTCAGCAAATAAACAGAAATTTTGTACTTAAATTTGCAGATGTGTTCCCTTTAAATTATGTGTTTCTTTATAAAATCAATAACGCATGTTAACAATGCATTTGTTCAGAGACCCTAAACTTCTGGACAAGATTGTTTTTAGACTTGATGTGTTTGAAAAGTAGGAAACACTTTTTTAAATGGTAAGAAATGCAAATACAAAAAATACAAAAAAAAAAGAAAAGTTAGAGCTTACTACTAATGTTATAGAATTTAATGTGCAATAAAGTATTAAAATGCCAATGGTTGCTAAAATAGCGTTTAATATATATATATATATATATATATATATATATATATATATATCAAACTATCCACAATACCCAAAGCTGTGAATTTTCTAGGAATAAAATTTGAACATTTTACTGGCTGTCCTTAGGGTATGTTTAGGAGAGACAGTTACAATAAAGAGAGGCAGACCTTGCATTTATTAGCATGTGAGCTAAATGATGTGTAAGATCTTGGTATGAAAGTGTATTTGTCCTTGTTCTCTTACGGCATAGCTTGACTTACTGAGCAAACATGTACAACTCCAATCTGTAAAAGATTAGCTGCCTTTGCACATATGAAACCACAGTCAAGCCATGTTTCATTAGTCTGACATCTGATGAAAGTGAAGGCCTCGAGTGGTCTTCAATTTGCACTGTTTATGATCCCAGAGAGTTTACGATTGTCAGTGTAATATGAAAAGAAAGCTGGAGAGCTTTTGGAGTGTATTTTGTTTTAAAGTATTTTGTGCAGGCAAATAGAAGAAAACTCTGTCAGAGAGCCAAAAAACATGATGTAAGCGTGTTCCTTTCATGCAGGAAGAATATACACACTTACTATCCAAAGACCTTTTTGCTCATTTAAACAGAGTTGCACTGAATAAGCCAGAGTCCACCAGTGTACACTATGGTACACTGGGTGTGTTTCAGATTGTGTAAAAGGCACAGGGACAGAAAAGTAGTTTTATTACCTCTCTGTACAGAGCAAACAGGAGTATCCTATTGGCTCCCATCCATAACTTCAATGTGCAGAGTTCTGAAGAACTTTGCCATCTACACCACCTTTCAAAGGTTTGGGAACACCAAAACATTCAAAATACTTTGAAATACGTTTCAAATAATGTTTTTGGTTTGCAAGAACATAACATAAAAACTAATCAGCTAACATGGCTGCAACCGTGGTCACTGACGAGACAATGTGCAAGTCCTCCTGCTATAATAGCTCAAGAATACTATTGCAGGCTCACGGGCTGTTCACTGTACTAGTGTACTTTTATCTGACTGAACAACCAGGTCATAACGTCCCTGTCTCATTTGGGATTCTAATCAGTTCCCCCTTCTTTTTATTGCATCCGTGGTGAACAGTTAGCAAGATTGTTAGCGAGTATTTTATTGTACATAGGCTATTCTAGGGAAAGTAAACTGAGAATAAATTTTATATAGGCATATTCCTACAAAATAAAAACAAATCTGCTACATAAACAGAACCTGGCTCGCAACCTGATATTTTGTCCACATCAAGCTCGGGTTTGGACCTCTACTGACGTGCACGCTCGCCCCACGTGTTGATCACCCCTTACTATGGTCTTAACTCAGGGGTCGTGCCCAAAATGTTAAGAAGAGCTGTTTTGTCCTTTCAACAAAAATCAAACCACCTTGGGAGGCATATTGTGTTCGTTTTACTGTCTTGGCTGTAAGTATATCTCAGTATGTGCTGATGTTGTAGTACAGGCTATTAATATAAACGTAAACCCAGACTTACTTTGCTCTGCTTTAACCTTCAGCTCAGCTGTAGCCGCTTTTCTTGCATCTCAGGAAACTTCTCTGCGAGTTTCATGTAAAATGTTTCTGAATGTTCGACTTTTTGCGAGGCTGAAGTCGCTTCTCATTCAATTCCACCTTAAATTGTGCCTGAGGTGCCAGATTGTACTGCTGCGCCATTTAAGGTGGAACGGGACAATTTGAAAGAAAAGCAGGAGAAAGAGAAGCTGATTTCAGTTTCGCGAGTTGCTGCAGATTAAACGTATCAGGAAACCAGCTGAGTGATTATAGATGTAATAAATCCATTCGTCTCCAAATGATCGATGCTTGTCTCAAATCTCTGCCTTTGTTGTTTCTGCATTGCTGTGCGTCCAACAGTCTGCACATCAGACTTCAGAGTTAAAGGTTGGTGAATTAGCAGTTATACACTCCAGCGGTTAAGACCGATTTATTGTGAAAACTGTGTTAGAATTGTGTTATAACGATTTAACAGCAAAGGAGAATTATTATGTTATTTTACATAGAAATCTAGTCAGTGATGAGAATTCTGAGGCTAAAGTGTTGCCGAAGTTTAACAAGGACTGAATGTGATGTCTGTACACACACCAATCAGGCGTAATATTATGAGCACCTCCTTGTTTCTGCACTCATTGTCCATTTTATCAGCTCCACTTACTATATATATGCACTTTGTAGTTCTACAATTACAGATTGTAGTCCATCTGTTTCTCTTTTTAAACACTGTGTCTACTTACTGTCCACTCTATTAGATGCAGCTGCGTTGTCAGTTCACCCTGTAGGTGTAAAGTGAGAGATGATGGCTCATCTCTTGCTGTACAGTATGAGCTAATCATCCTCTAGTCCTTCATTAATGGTCACAGGACGCTGCCCACAGGACGCTGTTGGCTAGATATTTTTGGTTGGTTGACTATTCTCAGTCTAGCAGTGACACTGAGGTGTTTAAAAAGTCCAGCAGCACTGCTGTGTCTGATCCATTCGTAAAAGCACAACACACCACCACCACGTCAGTGTTACTGCAGTGCTGAGAATGATCCACACCCAAATAGTAACTGATCTCCATGGGCATCCTGACCACTCAAGGACAGGGTAAAAGGGCCTAACAAAGTATGCAGAGAAACAGATGGACTACAGTCTGTAACTGTAGAACTATAAAGTGCACCTATATAGTGAGTGGAGCTGATAAAATGAACAATGAGCATCAAAAAAAGGAGGTGGTCATAGTGTTATGTCTGATCGGTGTATCTTGCTGAAATGTTTATATTGGAGCAGTTTTATTTCAACAGTTGACAATGTTTTGCACAAAATTATCTGGTTTGTATTCGGTTATTTTTGTTAGCAAAAACCTGGAATGATTGACTTTGCCTTTAGTCTTAATTCTGGTTGGATATCACACCTTTGGGTGTGTAAGTTTGATTGTTGGTTACACTTAAAATACTGTTTGTATATTTGCAGCTTTTCAATTGTGTATTTCTTTCTGGCACATGATTAAATGCAGCGTCTTTTCACTTTTCAATTATAGCTAGCTACACATTATGAGAATGTAGCTACAAATGTAGCTAACTACAAATTTTTCAGTAGCTATCACAACCCTGCATCTATATGCATTTAACAATAGTTTGGAAAAGAAAACCGTTAAATCATTATTTAAGAAAAACCTACTCTATACATAATATTTAATTTGAATGGATTTAAAACGTTAAGAAAATTCAAATTTCAAAATCGACGACTTGTATGTCTTGGTCCAAATTATGTAATGTGTGTTTTGTGTATTTTGTCCACACAGTTGTGTGAAAATGTTTTTGATTTGTTGTATGTGTATCTCTGTGTCAGGTGTTAAACAAATATTCCTCAGCTCCACTAATTGCGGTTGCTCCAGCCCCCATCCTGCCGGTAGTGCCACAGCCCACTTTTGTGCCATCAACAATTGCTGCAGTAGTTGGGACACGGGACTGTTTGAGACTAAGGGGTCTGCCATATGACGCCTCTGTTCAGGACATACTGCTCTTCCTGGGTGAATACACTGCCGACATCCGACCACATGGAGTACACATGGTGCTCAACCAGCAGGTAAATATGCAACAAAAAATGGTGGATTAAGCTCTTAGCCAATGCAATCAGATATTTTGAACAGAAGGTCACACGTACCATATCACACTGAATTCAGCAGGTTAAATCTGCACTTGTTATGAAACTAGGGATGTCAGTATATGTATAAAAGGATTATTAAGTCTGAATGTCCTCACCACAATAGGAAAACAAGAACATTCTTAGGGACCAGCGAAGTAAGGAAATAATTAGGAACAACAGCATTTTTCTCTTATTGTCCAAATTATCATTCTGATCTCAAGCTCAGAATTTTCTTGGTTTCTTATCATTAATGATAAAATAAAGCAAATTTATATATTCTATAGAGTCTAAAGTTCCAAAAAGGAATTGAGCTTATTTCAAAGCTGAACTCTCAAATAACTGAGCACCTTGA
Organism: Pygocentrus nattereri; assembly: GCF_015220715.1. Taxonomy (NCBI): domain Eukaryota; kingdom Metazoa; phylum Chordata; class Actinopteri; order Characiformes; family Serrasalmidae; genus Pygocentrus; species Pygocentrus nattereri. The sequence goes on along the minus strand of NC_051234.1, from coordinate 13,561,221 downwards.
CGTTTATTTTAAGCATCGTGTTTTGTAAATAAGATGCATATGGGTTTTTTTTCCCTGGAACTGTTTGGTATGCAGGTTTTCCTTTTGTCTTGTATAGTTCATAAGGGAAATGACCGATAATTTCAAGCAGTTTTTGAAAATCCTAAATATTCCCTTGAAATTTGAGGTTTTCTGGTTTTTGCCACTGGAATTGATGACACCAAATTAATGAAAAACCTATGGTTGTGGTGTTTTGCCCTCTTTCTAGGACAACATATCCATGCTGGGGTTTTTTGGTCAATTTTTTTTTTTTACAAAAATCTTTAATGTATTGGGAGATTGAAACCCACTGGTTAGGCTGTCAGGTGTTAAAATTGGGAAACAGCAGTGACACTGTAATACTGCTACATAAAAGACTCTTACAAGGAGTTCAAATAAAAAAACAAGGAATGTTTTTTACAAGCTTCAAATTTGTTTAATTTCAGAAAGTATTGGTGCACCAGTGTAAGCTTAGTGCTGACAAAAATTTTAAATCCCATAAGAACACTTATAGAAATTTGCTTTTTCTAAGAGGGTTTTTTCTTGTTTTTTGACAAAGTTTTAATATTTATGGCCCAAACTGAAGTCCTAGCTCTAATATGTTAACCCCTAGGTTAGCCACTAATGTGCAGTGTACATAGACAGGTTAAAACTCTTAATGCTAGCTGCTAGTACCAGCTGCTCATATCTTTAGGCTTTATAGATCATTTGAACTAAAATTGTCACATTATTGTTATATTCCTTCTCGCGGTACCTCAGCCGAACAGTTCTTGCACACTGTATTTCTGTTTTCCCCTCACATTTCCACTCTGCAATAGGGCATGACTGTTAAGTGCATCAAACAAAAATGGGGCTTCTAGATACCAGCTGATCATTATTCAGTCTTTGTATATAAAACTGATAATAATAACTCAGTTTTCCTATTTATTGGCAATTTCTGTGTGAGCCACTGATATATCATGTACACTGAAAGTTAGTAACACAAATGCATGTTTGTGAATACATTCAGGGCCGTCCATCAGGTGATGCATTCATCCAGATGCGTTCAGCAGAGAGGGCGTACCTAGCGGCACATCGCTGCCACAAGCGGAGCATGAAGGAGCGCTACGTGGAGGTATTTCCCTGTTCGGCACAGGAGATGAACATCGTCCTGATGGGAGGTTCGCTCTCCAGGAGCGGTCTCTCGCCGCCGCCATGTAAGTTACGACGTAAGTGCCTCTGGGCTGTGGGGCTGCTTCTCTCAGCTGTGCGCGCGGGTAGGTGGCGCTTCACACCTTCCTCTTCCTCCTTCCCTCTTTTCCTCTCACTCGTCCAAATCGTTTGGAGGTCTCCAGTCCACACAGTTCCAGATGAGAACAAGAGTGGGCAGCAGGAGCAGTAAGAATCCTTTGGGTGAATGTTTGTTTTGTCTCTCTGATGATTGCGGTGACCGATTCCATGTTACTCAGACACTTTCCAACTGGTGGGGGCCCATATGGGCGCTTTTATTTTGGGTTTATTTGGAGTGAAACTTGTGATTAAGATTTGCTGTTAATTTTGCAAGCTGTCAATTTGTTATATACATATTATAATAACATATAATCTCTCAAGCACCAGGTGTGAGTGTTATGACTTCCTGTTTTGGTGCAGTGTAGATTTCTCTCTCCCTGCGTTCTAATCTAGATTAGTTGATGAAGTCACTTATCTTCCAACCCCAAACAACCTACAACCAACACTGACAAGACCCAGAAAGGTCATATAATTGAAAAGTCATTGGAAAGCCCCTCAGGCATCACCAGTCATTCTAAGAAACTCTGGTCTTGTAGTGGATGTTGTTGGAGAGAGGGGTTTTACACCTTACTAGTTGCTGAATTATGGTGGCAGACACTGATGGTTAAGGGCAGTGTGGATCAGGCTGCATGCTTCTTTATGTGTAATATTTTGCAAGGGAGAGAATGGGCTAAAGTTTGATGGTACTGCAGATTCTCTAAGTGAGAGCCATAGCAATAAAATATTAAACTCATTTGAAAATATGATGCACCTAGTTTGATTGTTATTGGTCAGATTAATAGTTCAGACATTAAGTTTGGGAACAGAGGTGTTTTATAGTGAATAGTTCATTGTTTGTGTGCATGGGTGACTGCATGAATTGCTGATAACAAACAATGAACAGAGTCATGGATCTACAATAGAAAAAGCATGGACTACAGATTGTTAAGACAGGGGAAACAGGGTGGGTGAGGCTGGGCAGAAGTGTCAGACAGGGGACCATTATTATGTCCTGGCACAGTTCTTCATATGGCTTCTCTCTGAAGAATCATTATTTTCTGGAGCCAGTTATAAATTTAATGTGCACTACCTGCACCAAACCTAATAACAGGTGTGTTAAAGACAATGAACCAAAGAGTGAAAGGGCATGATTTAATGTGATCAAAAGAAGAGACAGGTAGTTGTGTTATGGGAGCCAGTCTCCTCTTAATCGGAGGCATGAGGTACATGTTTTAGTTGGTCACAATTCACAGTTCATTCCCCTTCTTCATCCCATTGCAGGTCTCTCCCCTGCCTCTTACACATTCCCTCCCGGAGGGTCTGTACTTCCTGCTGGAGCAGTGCTTCCTACTGGAGCAGTACTTCCAGTAGACACTGCAGCCCTTTATCCCTCACAGTTTCTGTTGAATCCTCGACCCCTAGCACCAGCTGCTTTCTACCCAGCTAACAGCCAGATGTATATGAACTATGCTGCTTACTATCCAAGGTAAGGGACAATACACATTCATTGGCATTCTTAGAGCCTCACAAAAGAGCACATGCCCATCCTTAACCATAGATGAAAAAAATCTTGTGCCATAAAATGGAAAAAGTGGTAACCAGTTTTTGATACTGCAACAACAGAACCTTTAAAAACATTTTGCTTTCACCAAACATGTTACATTGTGCATTTATTATGTGATTATTAGTAAACTAGGCCTGGGACAACTGTGACACGTGATTTGAGCTTTAAATACCGTTGATCCTAGATCCTAGGTCCTAGGTTATATTCAATCTGATGATTTTTGTTGTTGCTTCACTGCTGATTTAAGGGTGTTATGAAGGCTTTGGATTAATGGAGGACTCAAAATGTTTGGTTGAGTTTCCTTTAAAACACATGCACACCCTACATATTCACACATATATCTTTGTACTGACAAATACTGGTGCCCGTGCCTTGAGTTTGTTTATGATGGTTCTCTCAGTGACGCTTAGACATTCTTAATTGTTCGCAGCACAGGACTGTGGGCTAGAGCTAAATGTCTTCATGGTTGTTTTTGTGCTATATCTAATAAATGTACAATTTGATTAGATGCACATCTTTATGTAACTTTGTGTGTTGTGTATTATGTGGCGTTTGTCTTCTGTGTTGGCTGAATAATATTTTGTAGTTTTACATCTACTGAGCACTACATTACTGAATACTGAGTACTACATTACTTACTTCAGAGTTCTGCATTGCTAGGGGGTTTTGTTCTTTTAATCCACCTTTTACATGATACATTTTCTATATTGGAAATATCCATATAGTTACATTTCAGGAGCAAAGAAGTAAGAATACATATATTTGGAACTAACAAAATATCCTAAATCTAATCATATCTCCATACATAAAGAAATTAATATATACTAGATTAATAAATATAATAATAAATTAGAAATATATTTACCATTGTCAGCCTCTGCTGTTATTATTGTATGTTTTAGGGTTTTATCTACATGTTATGCTTTATCAGTGGACTATGACATTATTAGTGGACTAAAAGTGGTAGATGTGCTTCGCAGGCATACAAATGTATAACTTTTGTTCTGGATTTTTCCTTGAGACATACCAAAGTCACTGTAGGACCATTGTATTACATTCATATACAAATATGGTGGATTAGTCATTAAATCACATTGGGTTAGGCCTGTGCTGTAAACAGAATAATTTTGAGACTATGCTAACATTGCAGTGGAAGTGAAAGCAAACACAGTAATAGTGTGTGAATAGAGGCTTAATGTTTGTGAGATAAAAGAACATAATAGTGCATCTAAGTAAAAGTTGTGGTTGTAGTATATCGTGATGTATGCATTTTGCTTTAAAACTATTATAAAACTTATAGTTTTTGATTGAATTGCAAGTGTCACATGAACTTCCCCATCTGTGGCTACTTATCCTGCACATGAACCACCTTTGGTAACGAATGCTCCTTCCAGATATCTGCCCTAAAACAACCTGACTTGACCTCGGCTGGCTAGCAGCACCAAAACAGATTCTGAAAATCATGTGACTACAGGGTGGAGCACCATTCAGTTTGGATGGGTGTAGTCTGGCCTTTTGTGGCACACAAACCTAGTGAAATGTCTTCAGTGCAGTGGAATGTTAATGATAAAATTCAGTGTTTTCCTCACTAAATACATTTTCAAAAAGGGAGCTTTCTTGTTTAGGGAATGCACATACAGCTTTTGAGTGACAGCATTGAAACTTTAGACTGCTTTGACATGACCCTTCTTAACAAAAAGTATAGTGGACTTGGCTGCTCTGTTACATGTGCTTCTTTGTATTCAGTCTGCTCAACATATTTGTCCTCCTCAAGGCAGATGTATCACCTGGGGAGCAAAGCAGATGAGCTTGGTCTATAGAAGGTTGCAGTTAATAAGTGGAGGGTCAAGTACAGAGTGGAAGCTGGGGCTGGTAGGGTATCTCACAGAGTGTACTCTGAAGATCAAACAGGTCGGAGTTGTGCAGGCTTGTGCTCCCATAAGTAAAGGTGTAGGCAAATGGTATGGATCTGACACTTACACTTGGGACATGAACTCCATACATTTCTTGTGGTGTGAGTTATTTTCACTTGCACTCACATTTCTGCCTGTCTGTTCGTACTTCCCTGTGACTAAAGTTATGCCTTTTTTCCTTGTGGCCCCCACTGGTTGAGCATGAAAGACTACAATTTTGACAGTTGGTGTGCCAGTAGAAGATCTTGGCTATATCTGATGGGTGTAGACACCAGTAATATGACGTTGCTCTAACAAACATTCATGTTTCACTTTCATTCATATACATAGCCTCACTAAATTTGACCCAACCTGCACAAATACATTCTGTGTTTCCATAGTTACAATGTTCAGACTTGATGCCTATTTCGTCCTTTTTAGTGTTTTTTCCTATTTGATAATAATCAAAGCTACATGTGGTACACATATTTTTAAGCCGAATGCAACAGTCTTTGGATCACCCTCAGGTGAGTGGTCACTATCAGGTGTTTCAAACAGGACACAGTTTAAGAACAATGGGTGTCATTCACCAACCGTTCTTAAGCTGAAATTTCTTCTTAAAACCTACTTACACAGTTTGTATGAAGATTCTGACGTTTTATTATTTGGGATTTGTGATTAGGTAAGAACACAATCTACACACACTCAAGAGCACAAAAGTGTGAAGAATTTAGTGCTTTAAGAACACATCATGAATCTGACAGACATTTCTCAAAAACAGATTTAAGAACAAACTTGGAAAGATATTGGTGAATCCAGAGTTTTTAAACAACTTTACAATAGTGTGTCTGTGTCATCAGTTTCTCATTGAAATTAACTGTAGCAGCTTGTACTGTACACTATGGCTGATTTGCAAGTTAACCTCAGCTTTTGAAAAATGTAGCCTTACAAATTCATCCATTTTGATAATTGTGTTTACTTTTACTTTGCAGTCTTAAGCCAGTTTGCAATTATATTGGAACAGAAAGTCAGAGAGTCACTTGCACTTTTATTTTAGTAATTCTCTGTAATGCCTTTATTTCAACCCAAGGTCTTCTAGCACTTTTTACTGATTGCAAGTGAGGCTTTGCCTCAGGCAGCTTTACAGAGCTGCTTAAATACTCTGAAAAGTCTGAACATAATGACCCTGTTTCAAGCCTTCAGGAAAGACTTACACAACCAGAACAACATGCATTAGCTGGGTGTGTTGTACTCTTCTAAGAGTGTATGTGCTTCACGCCCAGCTCCTGTAACATACCCTTGTACCTACACCTGTGTTGGAGAACTGAACAGTTTAGCTACTGTGTGTTTGTAGAAATCAAATCGAGTGACACATATTTACAATGTTTACAGTGAACAGTTTTTGTGGTTTGAACAGTACATTCATGGGTAAAATTAAAGTATTGAATGATTATAATTAACCTTAATGACTGCACACACAAACATGCACATTCATGAGTCATCAAAACAATCTATCAAATCTTCATTTATACATCACCTTGCACACAGGCAGTTGTAATTCAAAGTGCTTTATAGATTGACTCAGAAAAGCTTGGAGAAAGTTTGGTGCATATATGGTATAAACATGAATTTAGAGCAGTTGAAGTGACTAAGATAAATGAGTGAGGTAATATTACAAAGTGTGCTAGTACCTGATAGCTGTATCTTGTATTTAAAGTTATTGTGTTTACTTCAGCCCCCCAGGCTCCCCACCCAACATGGGCTACTACCATACGAGTCACACCCCCTCAGCAGGCTCTGTGCTCTCCCACCCACCTACAGCAATGATTAGAATGCAAAGCCACACCTCTGCTCATGCCTACGCCAGTGGAGTTAAAGAGATCCTCAGTATGGTACAGGGTTATCAGGTAGGTGAAACGCTACACTATCAATCATAACCCTTAAAACTAGTTCACTGCCACTCACTGTTCATTTTTTGTTTTACATAGAGTTGGTGTGCTACTCTTTGTACTGCTGTTCCAATAGTATTGATGTATACTGCATATGTCCTGTGCCAGTATTGGTCTGCACTGCCCTGTCCAGTATTTTTGCATTGTGTGTCCCATGCATGTTGCACCAATGAGAAAAGTGAGAAAATGCATTTATGCAGTAGGGAGGTAAATTGTTTTTACCAGTAACCAACAGTCATTAGTAGAAGATTTATCATGGTTAGTTAAGGACACAAAAAATATCAATGGTTTGGCTGATTTGCTGAGGCATGTTTTAAGCCATTATATTATGACTTAAGTCAATGTCAGCATGTATATTCAGTAAACAGGCCAAAACTGTATTAAACATACCCAGGTAGCGATTCAATTACTAACAACTATGCTCATTATTATTTGACCAAAATGTATATATTCTAAAGTTATTAAATTATATTTACCACTCATTTCCAGGCCGAGTTAAAATGAACAAGAGGCCATGATCAGGGCGGGCTTTATCTCCATGTGCTTCAGTACTACCACCATGACCTACTCTATAATTTTGCACAGCCATGCATGATTTTCTCACACTTTCTCTAGCACTTTCTCTGAGAACTAGCACAAAGTAGTTGCCTGTCTTATTGCTTGCAGATGTTTACTTTCAATATGGCATATGGTTGTAGCTATCAAACCTGTCCCAAGCACTACTATTTCAGCTGTCATTCAAAACAATAATTTTTAATAGGTTAACCAATTGCATCCCTATTATGCAGTTCTAGTATTATAACAGTACAGCTGAACTAAATTGCATTTAGTGATTTCACTTTGTAAACCAGTCACATTTAGAAAACAAACAGTTTATAAAAGCTTTCAGTTTCAGTACAGAATTCCATATTAAATACAACTTCATATGATAAATGAGGAGTTAGATGCTCCTGTTTCTAGTGATTTTGTTTCTATTCTGAATTTCCAACAAACTTTATAGGGATGTTTGTATGTGGGTGTGGTGTATTTAGGGATGGGTTGTAGAGGACATTTGGGTGTGTTCTGTGTCCTGTGGTGTTGAGCATTAGAGATTTGGATGCTTCAGTGGCTCTGAGTAACAGTTGCATAGTTCTCCTATGCATTGTCACACTCCTTCAGTAAGCTAAACAGGTTTCTCTGGTCTGGATTTCCTCACACATACACAGGGTGTGGTGCGTTAGCCTGCTGTAACTTGATTCTCCTGCTTTATTATCTGTATTCCTCCTTAGGATTGTCTCATTTTGGTTAAGGATCAGTGAATGTATTTACAAATACATAGGCACATGCTCAGATATATTCAAGTGACCAAGTAATATTGGTGACGCGCATTTATAAAAAGAATAACATTTAATGCATCTACACTGTTTATTAAAATGTGTTAGAACATTTTCTTTCAGTGAAATTTGTGTAACATAGTTTCCATTTTGAAAAGGGTCAGCGTTTGTGTAAAGATAATTAGGTGCTAGTGCATATGCATGCGTATTCATTGCTGTACAGGTTGTATCTTTAAGTAAAATGATACAACCTAAAAAAATAAAAAGTAAACTCTTATCCTACAAACACCATTGAATGCTTTATTAACTCACCAACAGAGGCATCTCGTTTAGTGACATTTGCGTTTGAAACATTTAAATTAATAAAGAAAAACTAAAAGTGCTGTCTGCTGTATATTGTTATTGAACAGTTCAACTCCGCAGATTGCATATAATTGCTTATCTTGCAAAAGTGAAACATGCACAGTCTTGAGACTGGACCATATTTGGTTGTTCTTGTGCAAAGTAAGCTAATGAGTTTCACCCACATGCAAACTAAGGATTGTGGATTAGATTATATGTATCTGCAATAAGAAGAGAAAAAGAATCCATACGTTATTAATAGTTTCATAAGGACCAAAGGAATGACTGCTGAACTCACATTATAATACAACAGAGCAGAGCCATGAATATCAAGAAAGTTTCAGTGGAACTACAAGGCAAATATGGCTTGTTATTGTCAATTTATTCTAAATTATTGTTCTTAAGCTAATAAAGCTTGTACGGCTGCAACAATATACTTTATTGCTTAAGAAATAAGTGGCGGAACAAAATGTTATTCCACAAACCCTGGCTTTCCCAATATGTTGGACTTACATATTATGAATTATAGAATCATTAGTGTAATTCATTTTAATTAGTATATGTCCTATCAATATCTTTGTTGTACTTTAGTTAAGATGCACATATTGTCTACAGAACATGTCCAAGTTAGATGGATAATATGGAGACAACTATAGTTGTAGATTTGGCTTTAGAGGCTGGTACAATGTGCAAAAGTGTACTAGAGAATACATGCTGCTAATATGCATATATGAGAGTGCATTTATTTAAGATTATATTTATTAGT